>NW_011889224.1:293143-295146 GCF_000151845.1 Pteropus vampyrus | reverse complement strand
ATACCGAAAACACTCAATAAATGTTCATTGAAGCAAAGGCCTGTAGACTAGTCCCCACACAACCAGAGTAGTTCACAGAAAAGAATAATGAGGACATTAGCTTCTGTCTTTTACAACAAGAGTTTTCAAACACTTATAAAACTAGATGGGCAATTATGTTCATCTAAAAGGAAGTAGTAAAATCAGATGATTTGTCTAATATAATAGAAAGGCTACTAAGAAAGGAAAGAAAAGTATAAATATATAAAACTAGCATCAAAAAAAAAGTACTGGTTTGAATCCTGAAGCTTTATAATATTCATCAGAATTCTTAAATAGTTTGATTTAGCTTCTTTATCTTTAAAATGAGGCAGTAGGATATTCTGTAACTTGAAAAACAGGATTAGAAAAATTTACTATAGTGAAACCTCTAGTATCAAAAGAAGTTGATGATATTCACTGTTGGAACTAAAGAATTGTGGGTACAGTGACAGGAAGCAGTCAGGGTTGGCTTAAATCATTTGTAAAATCAAGTAAAGACAACAATTTCTCACAAGAATGGTATAATCAGAAAGAATACACTCTTAGAATAGGTTTACCAATTTAAAGCATTTGTGTGATAGAAATTATGTACTAATACATAATGTTGATTTATATCAGTTAGAAATGAAAGAAACAAGCAAGAAATGTTTGATGTATATTTACTCCTGCCTCAAATAGGATAACCAGACTTTTAAAATCTTGATGTCTTCTTGTGAAAAAACTAAGAGAATAGAATCAAGCCATTTATTGTTTATAGGACATACAACACCCTTCCGTTTGACTACCAAAAACAATTGTCTGAAATAACTGACTTGGTTTTTCCACTATAGATTACAGTAATTGTTTTTCTTTGTGCTTTGGAACCAAGTCTGTGAGTCCTACTACACTTTCTAGCCTCTATCTTGGCTTCATTTTATTTCCTTCATTTTTGTTTTCTTTCTTTTTTTGAACACATTTTTAAGCTTTGTTTTTTCTGTATCCTTGAAGTCCCTGTCCATAATTTTTAAAACAAGGTGCAATTTACGTGAGTAAAGAATAAATTAATTTCAAAATAAAGTAACATATCAAAATAAGAATAACAATCTTAAAACCCTGGCTTAAATGTATGTGAACAACTTCTAAACTCTAATGTAACTTTACACTTAACAGTAAGAAGCTCACTGAATGTATGCTAGTTACCTTTCACATTATAAATTGATATTATAGTTATTCCCAAAAAACTAAATTGATATTACAGTTAATAGCTCTATCTCTTGACTGATTTTACCTCACTCTGAAATCACAGTTTTGTATCTGCAAATCTGAACACCAGACAGTACATACTCACTCTTTCATCCTCTCTGAGCAAGGTACCACCACCTCTCTAAATGTATACCTTAGTTGCTTTTATATTATAACAGAAAAATATTAGAAAGCAACTGAGAGAAGATATAGCCAGGGTTGAACTGTTATAAAGTAATAAAAGGCAGGATTTAGGTGATGAGTATATACCAGATCCTTTATATATTCTTTCACATTTTCTCAAGACTAATCCAAGAGAGGAGTTATTAACCAGGGAAATATAATGAGGACCAGAGAACGAAGCAACAAAGATCACAGTGTTAAATGTCAGAGTTGCTATTGCATTCCAGTCATTTCTGGCTCCAAAGCTTTGTTATTTCCTTTATAATCAGATTTTAATGCTATATTTACCAAAGAACATTTACCTGATTTTAAGTGTTTGGGCCAAAATTGAAGCATAATTCAATTATTTTACCTAAAAAGATCTTACACATTTATGATCAATGTTTTCCCCATTGTGAGTCCATCGAGAATATAGTTTCGATCTCCTTCCAGTTTAAAACCAGAACCTACTCAGAAAATAAATTTATTGTTGAGGAATTTTCTCTTAAGACTTGACCAGTAATGATTAGCTTCATGGCTTTTCGAAACCAAGGATAAAATAAAGCATAAATCAAGGGGTTCATTGCTGAGTTATAGTA
>NW_011889224.1:290082-291953 GCF_000151845.1 Pteropus vampyrus | reverse complement strand
TTTTTGGGTGGCAGTCAATCTATTATGCTTAATTTCTGTAGTTGTCTGTGTCAGGAATTTGCTTCAGTATCTCATGGATCCTGCCCCTTGCGTACAGGTGCCCATGAGGATGGAATGGAGGAATTAATAAGTGCTCCCTACTCCATAGTTGATGTCAGCTTGTTGTAAATTAGACTGGATATTGATAAAAATTTCTTTTGTTTTCACATCTCTCATGTTACGAAGATTCAATGTATTGGGGTGGGGGGCAGCTGTAAAACAGAGTAAAGAGATTGAATCTACTAGTAGAAAGTAGCTACATCATCAGGAAATTGTAAGACCAGGGTAGCTAAGAGAGAGAGAAAAGCAGCTAGAATGTTGAGTGCACAGTTAGTGTTTGATCTCATGGTTACCACATGTATTAGATTCATTCACTGATTGATTTTTGGGTTTTATAATCCCTTCTTATGTATATGAGATGTTTTGCTGGCTCAGTAATTCTAATTGTTCTCTAAATTATTTGAATGATGATTTTTTACCCTTTGTGTAGAAGAGCAATAAAACTTATAACTGCCATGTAATAAATGACAGTTTATCAACCATAAATAAATTTGTAAATAAGCCTCAGTTTCAAATTGATGGTTTGAAAAATTTGAAGTTGATATGGTTACATAATGGAAACTTCTCAATAATTATGATATGAAATACAGTGCATGGTAATGATTCATTAAATAGGTGAGGAACAATGGCAGCTCAGTTTCCTCAGCATAACCTTTTTGCTTTTCTCTTTCTTGCTGAATTGAACTTCTCTTAGCATTTGCTAGAAATGTATGTACTAAGAGTGGTGAACACAAAGCTCATCATTTCTAGTCTCCTCAAATCTGTTCACTTGCCTGCTCTGTCAGTTGTTAATTATTTTATCTTTGCAGGCCTCCCGTATCTTTCTTACCTTGCCTACCAAGCTTACCTTTCTTTCATTTTCAAAGGTTTCCTGATTTTGTGTTCACTCTGACATTTTTCTATTCCTTGTCTGTCTATGGACGTGGTCACGTTGCTTTCATTGTGAGAAGCTTGTTTCTGAGCATTGGTCTTTCCTGAGCACTTAGAGGTCTCTGAGCCATATACAGAAGCCATTCTGACTCAGGACAAGATTCGTATTTTATATGTTGGGGGCGTATTTTGTGATCATGAAAATCAAAATGAGCAAATGGTACAATTTTTGCAACAGAGATTGTCCCTTGAATGATTGTTTTCTTCTTCCATGAGGTGTGTTGTTCTACCTATCAGCATGATGGACTTCAATTTTCTGTCATTTTTTTTTCTAGTAACACTATCCAAAGTTTATACATTGTCCACAATAAAAATTACCACGTATTGTAAGTTATGGGAAAAAGATGGATTTTTCAAGAAATGTTGATGTGTCATATAATCTTTGGACACTATGTCGTTAAGCACCTTGCTTCATTCATTTCGAAACCAAAACTGATTTCTTTCAGATGTTAGAAAATTAGAGAAAATATAGCTTTTGTAATTTTTCATTGGTATAATTATAATAGAAAACTCAAAGAAAATTATGCACTCAATTTAAATATTTAAACTTCAAAAGAAAAGAGTCATGTTAAGGGGAAAACAAAGACAAACTTGGGAAAAATCATTGGTAGTATACATTGGTAGAAAAAGAGTTAATAGATTTAAAAGTGTAAGCTTTTTACAAAATTGTAAGGAAGCAATAAACATTACATGATATTGACGAATAGGCCATTTTTCAGAGGAAAATTACAAATGGCCAAAAAATACATTAAAATACCATTTGTACAATAATTTAAAAATGTAATAGAGTTTGGTATATCAAATTGGCAGATGTTAGAAGGATCAACAATACTTGATGTTAA
>NW_011889224.1:288356-290032 GCF_000151845.1 Pteropus vampyrus | reverse complement strand
TTAGATTTCTTTTTATTCAGGTTACAGACATGATAAATGTATCCACACTCGTAACCACCTCCACAATCAAGGTATGGAATATTTCTAACACCTCAGCAATTTTATTTGAGCCCATTTGCAGTCAATCTCTTCCCGTATTTCCCTTCTTCTATCCTGGGCCATCACTAATAACCATTCTATCACTGCAGAGTAATTCCCCTGCTCTAAAAATCTCATCTAAATAGCATCAAACACTACATACAATTCTGTGACAAGCTGCTTCCTCCCAGGTCAGTGCCCGTGGCATTTATTAGGTATATTAGCAGTTCATTCCTTATTATTGCTAAAGTGTATTCCATCGTAGTAATATACCACAATTATTTTATCCATGTAGCTGTTGATAGGCTTTTGGACTTGTGTTCAGTTTAGGGCTGTTATTAAAAGTGTTGGTATGAGCATTGTATACAATTCTTTGAAAAGATATACGCTCTTATTATTTTTGGGGAGGGAAATACCTAGGAGTAGAATTGCTGGATCATATGCAAAGTGTATGTTTAACTATATAAGAAACTACAAACTGTTTTCTAAAGTAATTGCACCATTTTGTACTCCCACCAGCAATCTATAAATGTTCCACTTGCTTCAAGTCCTGTTCAACACTTGGCACTGTCATTTCTTTTTATTTTAACCATCTTAGATAGCGTGTAGTAGTATTTCGTTTTTAATTTAGGAATGATGATGTTGAGAATCTGTTTATGTGATCACTGGTCTTTAATGTATCCACTTTGGTGAACTGTCCATGAATATTTTGCCCATTTTTAATGAATTTTATAATTTTCTTATTATTGAGTTGACTGTTCTTTAGAAATATGTGTTATGAATATTGGACTCTTTATTTCATTGAGTATTTTTTGAAAAGTCGAAAGTTTAAAATTTGATGAAGACCACCTTATAAATTTTTTGTGTCAAAACTAATTTTTTCCGTGCTTCTTCTTGAGTTTTTATAATTTTAGTTCTTATAGGTCTATGATTGTTTTCATATTAATTTTTAATATGTTACGATGGAGAGAGTGAGATTTTTTATTATTGGTAGAAGTTATTTGGATATTCAGTAATTCCAGCAGCATTTCTTGAAAAGACTGTTCTTTCTCTCGTAAATGATGTTTGTTCTTTTGTCAAAAACCATTCAACCATATATATGTGTCTCTATTTCTGGACTTTATTCTAATCATTAACTTCTCTATCTATATTTCGGTCAATGCCTTATTGTCTAAACTGATTGATTGATTCTCTTAGAAGATTTTATTTTCTTTTATTCCCCCCCCTCTTTAATATCCACCCCCAAATTTCACACCTGACCTATAGTTCTTGACATTTCCTCTTAAGAACTGAATCCCCGAAGGTGGGGCGTCTGCTCCCACATGCTCCTGGCGTGCACCTGAAGTCTCGCACACCCAGGATATGGTTCGTGACTTCACCTGGCGCGAGAACCCAGGAACGTCTAAGCGTAAAGCAGACATGGTAACAACTATACTATGGAGCCACCCACTAAAATACCACCTTTGATATTAAAATTATTAATGATGAGGACTGTGGTTCTTAGAAAACTTGGGTTTCAGAAATATCAAGCTGGTTAAATAATTTGGGAAACCAACAGGTAATTGCTAGACATTTACTATAACCAACTAAGAGCTGGT
>NW_011889224.1:286668-288306 GCF_000151845.1 Pteropus vampyrus | reverse complement strand
TTGAACATGCTCATATAGATCTAGGGAAAATATATTTTACTTTCTCCTTTCCTGGATGGATTAAAATATCTGTATAAAAAATTAAATTATACATGCTGCGTGACTTTGAACTTCTATTTCCACCAAGTAACCCTAAGAAAAGATCCAGGCAAGGAAGCACTCATGACCAAGACATTCACTGTATAAACCTTAATTATTAATTGGAAACAACCTACATCAATATAAAATAAAATTAAATTAAAGAAATTATGTTCTCCGATGTAAGGGAATGTTATGAAGCCATTAAAAACTGCCAAAAAGTTTGTGTACATTGATATGGAAAAACAACCACAATATGTTTTGTGACTAAAAACAACAAAACCAAAAATCTCTAGCCCAGATTGTAAAACAGTGTATGTATTTATGACCCCTATATATATATATACTTCAATATGCCTTTAAAACTCTAAATTTATGTGTAATGTACAGTGTATATGTATGAGGTAATTTACTTTGTAATTTATTTCTATCATTTTAATATTTGTGATGACATAAATACATTAAAATAGCTATTATAGTACACATCTCTCATCAGAGCATTGAGGTTAGGTCTGTCTGTGTGTCTCATTTTATTTTCTTTGAGTATATATTCCTGAGATTTTTTTCTTATCTAATAAAGCAAAACTAGCTTCATTAGTATATTTTAGGGACTACATCTGAAAGTGATTAAAGTATCTGAGGAATTATTTCTTAACATTAAGTATTTTTAATGTAAATATTTGCAGCAGATGTATAGGATCCTCCAATTCTCTAATATTAATTATTTGCTGTATCAGGAGCTATGGAATGTATCAAGTCATTCTTTCATCTTTCGTTTGTGTTTTTTCCAACTCTTTATGTTATTTCTTGAAACGTGATAAAGAGTGTCAGTATATATGTTGGGTATAAGCTGTAGGGCGAGCCCATCTTCTAAGAGAGAAAGTCAGTGTCTCTAGAGAATCGTCGCACAGGAGTTCCACTCTGAAAACTCTGAGGATTAATTTTGGCCGTGTGATCTTGAACAATTTACTGACTTCCCTCAGATTCAGATTACTCCTTTTTATTATGGCAGTAATATTACCTACCATATAGAACTGTGTGAGTAAAGATAGGAAAAGGACCGAATGTACAGTTAAAGCTGAGTACTATATAACTACCGGTAAGATAGTATAGTATCGGGTAGATAATACATGATAAATAGACAGATAGACAAAATATAGTAATCATTAACGGAAAAAATTACAATTGCCAATCATTTCTTCCAATCAACTTAATTTCTAAGGAGTGATTAGAATGACTGGTGTTGGCATTTAAGCTTGGTGAGGAGGAGAGTTACAACATCCAGCAAGTGAGAGTTTAAAAGTTACTTGTAGTTGGCTTTCTAGAGCAAGCGAGTCTGCAAGGTGACCAAATACACAAAATGGAGAGATTTTAGGTTTTAGGATAAGTCCAAATTCTGAAATTCCAAATGCTATAACACTGGAAGCTTGTGTCCTAATAAATTTGGTGACAAACACCGACATGAGCTCATTTCTAGCGTTACTTCTTACCACTGTCTGAACATTGGTACTTTGATACAGAGATAGCCATGTGTCGATTACAAGTGCTTCACACACTTCA
>NW_011889224.1:285441-286618 GCF_000151845.1 Pteropus vampyrus | reverse complement strand
TATGGAGCCACCCACTAAAATACCACCTTTGATATTAAAATTATTAATGATGAGGACTGTGGTTCTTAGAAAACTTGGGTTTCAGAAATATCAAGCTGGTTAAATAATTTGGGAAACCAACAGGTAATTGCTAGACATTTACTATAACCAACTAAGAGCTGGTAAAAAGAAAAAAAAAAAAAGGAAGATATATAGCTCGTTGTTTTATAACATTTATTGGGATTAGGGTTTGTCCAGATTCTTTTTGGAATAAGCTCCACGCCTCCCACCCTACTTCCACTTCCAGACCACAAGAGGCTAGGCTTTCATCTCTGTCTTTCACATTCTTTCTCTCTTTCTTGCTGGCATAATATTTCTTCGCATCGTTTTCACCTGCTGACAAAGGTCTAAAAATCCTAGCTACTGCTCTATTCATTCTCATTTATTTTTTTCTGATGTATATTATGTCATTAATTTACAACTATTAAAGTAGCATTTTTGTCTTAAACTTTTTATTGGAAAATTTTTGTCTACACTTTCCTGTCTGGCTGCTTATTTCACTATCACGAACTACTGTATTTCACTTTTATAATACCATTCCAATATGTAGTCATCTAACCATTTCTCTGTGTACTTCTTTAAAGTTTTTTTTCCACCTCAAAATTGAAAGCTTTATGAGGCTAAAGGTCAAATCTCTTTGTTTCATTTCTTTGCATGCAACTCTTCGTATTCAATAAATATGTATTAAATAGAAAAATTCATTAATGAATAAATCTCAGGATAATGGAGGGAGATACCAAGTTATTTCTTTACCAAAAGTGAGAAGTGTTATATGATACCTTTTTATTGCCCAGAATAATAGTTCTCAGTGGGGTAAGCTATTGAGCCATTAGTGCCCAGAGAACATTTGTCGATGTCTAGAGACATTTTTGGTTTTCACATTTGGGGAGATTTTATTGGCATCTACTGGCATCTAGTAGTAGGGATCCTACTAAAAGCCTGCCAATGTACAGGACAGATCTTCATAGCAAGAAGTTCTCTGAACACAAATGTTCATAGTGCTGTATTTGAGAAAGCCTGGTCTAGACCTTTGTCTAGATGAGCGCTGATACTACGAAATGAGGCTCTCAAAAATATTAGCAGGAATCTAAAATATAGTTCATTTCACAGTGTGAAATTTCTTGATTAGGAATCAGAT
>NW_011889224.1:285093-285391 GCF_000151845.1 Pteropus vampyrus | reverse complement strand
TTCTAGCGTTACTTCTTACCACTGTCTGAACATTGGTACTTTGATACAGAGATAGCCATGTGTCGATTACAAGTGCTTCACACACTTCACTGGTATATTCAAAATATATCATGGATTAGGCTTTTAAAATGTAAAAAAAGTTCTGATTTCCAGAGGACCAAATTTCAGATCAGAGTTTGTAGTCCTGCTTACTGCAAGTCCTAGGTTATGACCTTGTGAATGACAGATTGGGGTAGGGTGGGAGGTGATATCCTCAAAGGACAGGACATCTAGAACCTGTGAGGCAGCCTAGCACGTG
>NW_011889224.1:284696-285043 GCF_000151845.1 Pteropus vampyrus | reverse complement strand
CTGATACTACGAAATGAGGCTCTCAAAAATATTAGCAGGAATCTAAAATATAGTTCATTTCACAGTGTGAAATTTCTTGATTAGGAATCAGATGGCCAGATGGATTCATACTAATACCCAAGGCATTCTTATAATTTGAAAAGCAAGTTCACAAATATCTTTAAGGTCACAGCTCTGCAGTGGTAAGAGTCTGAGCCCTTCCTTAGGAAGGCTGAATAAGGCTTTTCCTTGCTTTGCACTGTTCCAGCATTCCAGAGATGGCAAATGACCAAGGAATGTGTTCCCATTTTACAGCTTCCTTCTCATTGTTTGACTTCTTTTAGCATTGGGAATGGAAAGTTCTATCA
>NW_011889224.1:284311-284646 GCF_000151845.1 Pteropus vampyrus | reverse complement strand
ATTTTACAGCTTCCTTCTCATTGTTTGACTTCTTTTAGCATTGGGAATGGAAAGTTCTATCATTTTTTCTGTTTGTTGGTAACCACTGCAGATGCAAAAACATGATGCATAACAGGAGAGAACAAGCCAAGTGCTGACACTCACTTCTTGCACCCTACTGTATCTCACAGAAACCCAAAGGGTGGGCTGTCAATATTGAGAACAGTGGAACTGTTCAATTCTAAAAAGAAAAAAATCTTTGACCCAAGAAATACAACAACTAACCTAATTGAATGTAAAGAGCTATTCTGTAGAATAACTTTCTTGGTAATCGCTATTAAAAATCATCTTTCAAT
>NW_011889224.1:284011-284261 GCF_000151845.1 Pteropus vampyrus | reverse complement strand
AGTAGTAGTAGAGGTAATAATAGAGTGATGGGTATTAAAATGAAGGTGAAAGATGGAAGAAGGACCCTGTGGTCGATGTTTAACAGTATTGTAGAGAGGCCTGAGTGACACAATCTGATGATATTAGGGGATTTAAGGAAGAGGGAGAGAGAATGCTCTAACGTCATGAAGAGGAATAAGGGGGATGCACGGCCACCTTGTCATTCTGCCTGCTGGGAAGCAGAGATCTCAGGGGAAGGCCAGGTCCTAG
>NW_011889224.1:283679-283961 GCF_000151845.1 Pteropus vampyrus | reverse complement strand
GCATCTATTTAGGAGGAGGACTGCATGCTTTACGCAGCAACCTAGGCAGACAACCCGGAAACTAATGAGAGGTGATCCTTCAGCCTTATAATTCCTTCCTAGATCAGTGCCTGTGGCAAAGAGGAATTCTGGAGGTAAAAAATAAAAACATTTATTTTTGACTAAAAGGAAATTGTATCAGATGACGAGAAACAATCATTAGTTGAAATTAACCCCCAGTAGTCTTGTACCTATAATTTTTGTTGGATCGTATTTTGTTACACATTTGAGATTTATAATAAA
>NW_011889224.1:281198-283629 GCF_000151845.1 Pteropus vampyrus | reverse complement strand
ACATTTGAGATTTATAATAAAAACTGGTAAATTGAAGAAAACATGAGTACTAATAGCTGATAATTTCCTCAGTCATCATGGTGTATTTATGTTTTCTCCCCCAGGAATATTGAAGTTAGAATCTCATGGTTCTCGTGATGATCAAGAAGGACCGAATTCTGCAAACGTAAAGAACAGCGTCATGAGTAGCAACTCGCCTCCAGCTGCAGCTGCGGAGCTGTACTACGAAAACATGACCGGATCCTGTGTGAAAACGCCCTACTCGCCTGATCCCCGCCTGGTTCTCTATACACTGTTTGGCTATGGGGCTGTGTTGGCCGTGTTTGGAAACCTCTTGGTGATGATGTCAGTCCTGCATTTCAAGCAGCTGCACTCTCCTACCAACATTCTCATCTCCTCCCTGGCCTGTGCTGACTTCCTGGTGGGCGTCACGGTGATGCCCTTCAGCATGGTCAGGTCCGTCGAGAGCTGCTCGTACTTCGGGCAGAGCTTCTGTACTTTTCACTCGTACTGTGATGTGGCTTTTTGTTTCTCCTCTCTCTTCCACTTGTGCTTCATCTCCATCGACAGGTACATTGCTGTTACTGACCCTCTACTCTATCCTACCAAGTTCACGGTGTCTGTGTCAGGAATTTGCATCAACATCTCCTGGATCCTGCCCATTGCATACAGTGGTGCCCTGTTCTACAGTGGCGCCTGTGATGATGGGCTAGAAGAATTAGCTAGTGCCCTCAACTGCACAGGAAGTTGTCAGAGAGTTGTAAATCAAAACTGGGTGTTGATAGATTTTCTATCCTTCTTTATACCTACACTCGTTAACGATCATTCTCTACAGTAATATTTTCTTGTGGCTCGACAACAGGTTAAAAGGATGGAAAATACTGCTGGCAATACAGAATCATCATCAGATAGTTATAAATCCAGAGTGCCCAAGAGAGAGAGGAAAGCAGCTAAAACCCTGGGGGTGAAAGTGGTAAGATTTATGATTTCGTGGTTACCTTATTGTATTGACTCAATTATTTATGCCTTTGTGGGCTTCATAACTCCTGCCTATATTTATGAGATTTACCCTTGGTGTGCTTGTTATAACTCAGCCAGGAACCTTTTGATTTATGCTTTATTTTACCCATGGTTTCGGAAATCCATAAAAGTTATTGTAAGTGGTCGGTTTTCGAGGACAGTTCATCTGCGATGATTTTGTTCTTTGAACAAATGTAAGCAATTAGATTGAGATAGATGAAGATATCTTTACACTGTCCAAATGAAATGAGTTCTTGAAAATCAAATTATCAACGATTATTAAGAAGAGAAACATATTCTTCAAATTTAATAGGGTGAATCAATGTTTTTCAATTATATTAGTATGCGTACTTCTGTTATACTTCCTCCAAAATATTTATTTGACTGATAAGTGTTAAATCTTATTTGTTAAGTGTTGCAGAGCTCCCCATACCCCACTCCCTGCAGACACTTCTCTCCCTCCATTTTCTTTTTTATTCCACGACTCTTCCCTTGCTAACCTAAAAACATCTTTGTTTTCTTTGATTTCTTTTCTTCTTTCCTTACAAAATCTTCTACTCACTCTCAACTTGTCAAAAATATCTCTGTGATCGACTTCATGGGGCTGTTGCCTTTTCTTATTGTTGTTGTTGTTTCTTTGCTTTGCTTTGCTTAATTTCCCCAGGGAAACTTTTTGGGTGGCAGTCAATCTATTATGCTTAATTTCTGTAGTTGTCTGTGTCAGGAATTTGCTTCAGTATCTCATGGATCCTGCCCCTTGCGTACAGGTGCCCATGAGGATGGAATGGAGGAATTAATAAGTGCTCCCTACTCCATAGTTGATGTCAGCTTGTTGTAAATTAGACTGGATATTGATAAAAATTTCTTTTGTTTTCACATCTCTCATGTTACGAAGATTCAATGTATTGGGGTGGGGGGCAGCTGTAAAACAGAGTAAAGAGATTGAATCTACTAGTAGAAAGTAGCTACATCATCAGGAAATTGTAAGACCAGGGTAGCTAAGAGAGAGAGAAAAGCAGCTAGAATGTTGAGTGCACAGTTAGTGTTTGATCTCATGGTTACCACATGTATTAGATTCATTCACTGATTGATTTTTGGGTTTTATAATCCCTTCTTATGTATATGAGATGTTTTGCTGGCTCAGTAATTCTAATTGTTCTCTAAATTATTTGAATGATGATTTTTTACCCTTTGTGTAGAAGAGCAATAAAACTTATAACTGCCATGTAATAAATGACAGTTTATCAACCATAAATAAATTTGTAAATAAGCCTCAGTTTCAAATTGATGGTTTGAAAAATTTGAAGTTGATATGGTTACATAATGGAAACTTCTCAATAATTATGATATGAAATACAGTGCATGGTAATGATTCATTAAATAGGTGAGGAACAATGGCAGCTCAGTTTCC
>NW_011889224.1:271799-276773 GCF_000151845.1 Pteropus vampyrus | reverse complement strand
CACTTCCATGCCCAGGTTCCTAATCTTGTGATCAGCACTGTACTGACTTTTTCAACATCTTCCTCAAATCCTATGCGATGTGTCATAGACATTCTGTGTACTCTAAAATAGATGGCCGGCCAGAAAGGCCAAGCCTGACTGGCTTCCATGTGGGTATTAGTCCACAGGAAACTAATGACTCTTTGCACTTGAAATAGTGACTTTATAAGGTTCTCCCCCTGCTGGCCCAATTCTCCTCCCAGCCATCTCTCCCCAATTCTACTTGCCTCTGCTCAGGATAAACACAGGGCAGGTCTGCAATACTATTGAATAAACAGATCTAAATAGGGACTCAAGCTTGAATTATCTTACCAATACCTTCATCAGTGGAGTGATCCCCTGGACAAAGGGACCCCAGAAGCAAAAGCCTTTAAGTTTTCTACTCATAGACTCTAAAGAGAACTTGAAAGAGGTTAACTGCAGTGGCTCACCCACATTAGAGAACTAGGCAGTGGGCAGGCTCTCCCAAAATGATTCACCCATGTGTGTCATACATGTACTTCATAACAGAGCCTACATTTCAGTGCCCGCCACATTCAGGGCATTGTGCAAAATGGACTATGATACCACCAGGCATGAGAAATTTTTGTCCCATCATTAATATTCTCTATATTCCATTTCTGTTCTACTATGGAGGGTGAGTGGCATTAAAAGAAGACAGAGAAAAGAACTGTAAAAGCAGACTTATCTCCTACCCCTCTATAGGATCCTACTCTACAACCTAGGATTAAATAGCTTTGACTGGAATAGGAAAGATAAAAGTGCTAAACTGAATGTAACTTTAAAGTTTTCATCTGAGTTAGAATTTACTTTTGTATGGGATTTCAGTTCCAGAAACTGCATGAAAATCTATGCAATCTGCCCACGGTATTTTAAAAAATTGCACCAGGAGAGTCAAGAGAGCAAGTCTGCACGCACTAGTACACAACGTAGCGAAGCCATTTTACATTTGGGAGGCAACAGTGCAAAGTGTCCCAAAATTAGTGGCATATTCAATGGGGCAAGAGGGCCATTTATTCCCAAGGAAGGACAAATCTGATGAATAGAGTTCCATTTCTTCATACTTTTTCTGAAAAATTTGAGGAAAACTTCCAACCATCTTACCATACGTACACTTTGAGTAATCTCTTCAATTCTTAGGAAGGAAATAATAAATAATTATTTAAGAGTTTTGAATATATTCCTAAGTTTCCCATATTTAAGTTTCATGACCAAAAATAAATTTATTGTTGAAAATTTCTCATCAAAACTTGAACACTTGATTTCTGAGTTATTTTAAGGGTTGATATTTCAAAGCACTAAAAAAGGACAAAAAAAAAATGTAGCAAAATGTGGGCAATGCTCAATCCGAATGGACGCTTTTCTGAGAGACCAAGCAGGCCCTGCAGGTCCCTCCTTTGCCTTGCATTGATGTTTCAGTAGAATTGATCATGAGGAAACTTTGGAGTTTGGAGAAGAGAAACCAGAGATATGGTTCAACAGGTTGCAAGAGAGCTCTGGGTAATAAATGTCTCCCAACTGGTATTTAAGCATTTCAAAGCTTTCCCAATTGCAATGGTTGACTTGGTACCTACCTCTGAAGATCAGCCCTGTTAACATAACTGAGCACATAGTTTATTTTATCTGACGTCCCATTGAAATGACTTCTAAAGCATATCTGAAAAAAAAAAAGTCATTGGATTAAATTGACTAAAAAACAGAGTGGAGAATAATACAACCCAAAATACACACAATGGAGGTGATTAGAGCAGAAAGAGCTATTGTCATGAATAGAGCATGCGAGAAATTCTAAATCCCAGAAAGAGCAGTCAAAGAGTAAAAGGAAGAAAACAAAAGGAATTGTTAAGAAAGTTCCTTCTGTGTTACAGAAAGGTCTAAGGCTTCCAATTAAAAGTATCCACCAAGTGCAAAGAGGACAAACAAAAAATATACAGGGAACACAATCAGACAAGTAAAAAGAGAAAATCTTAAAACCTTTAGCACAGGGGCCAGACGGAGGAATGACAAAGGAATGAACATCATGCTAGCATCACACTTCTTATCAATACGAGGTCTTAGAAGCCATTGGAGAAATGCTTTTAAAGTTCTGAGGGATTTTTTTTTTAAACCAGAATTGTAATTCTAGTTAAAATTATCACTATATTTGAAATCCTATAAAACCCCTGAAAGCTAATTGAGAAATATGTATATATAAAATAGATGGCCATAAATCCATAGGTCCAGGTAAACCAGGTCTAATGGAGAAGAGTTGAGGCTAAATCTTCAGAAAGGAGAGATTGCACTGTGACCAGATATTGGAGGAGATGAGGATGGACCCATCCAGGCCCTGTGGACAGATGGACAGCACTGGAGTGTGGCTAGCCCTCTACATGAATTCATGAGACTCTAGTTGTCTGACATTCCTCAGGGAACATAAGCCATAGCTTGCACCTAAAAAAGCATGTTTTAGAATAAATTTTTTTAAAAGTTTCTTTCAGTTCTAATATTTTGTGAGTCCTTCATCACAGTCCAATGACCGAGTGGCAAGGGGAATATGAAAAAAAACATAACATTTTTTATATGGGAAATTTTTTTAGCCTCTGAATTCAGCTACCAATTTCCTACAGTTAGAGAGGGGGCTCTTTCCAGAAGACAATTCTCTTTTCTGAAGGGAGAAATCTTTTGTTGTTATGACACTTACTCTCTGCAGGGCACCCCATCCAGGTGTTCATACTGGTTCTATTGTTAAACAAGTATGCTACCTTGGGCACGTGACTTACCTCTTTATTCATCAGGTTCCTCAATTCAAAAGAGAAGTAAGAACGTTCTCTTGCTCATAGGGATGTTGTGAAGATTAAGTGCAGGCAAGGCAGTTCCAAGCACAGAATGAGTGTCCCATAAACATAGATAAATAATGATTAGGTTGAAACTGTTTTTCTTGTTAGATCCTTCTGGTTCTGGAGCTCATGTATTGCATAGTGAAAACACTCAATAAATGTTCATTGAAGCAAAGGCCTGTAGACTAGTCCCCACACAACCACAGTAGTTCACAGAAAGAATAATGAGGACAGTAGCTTGTGTCTTTCACAACGAGAATTTTCAAACACTTATAAAACTAGACAGGTTAGTATGTCGATCTAGGAAAGGAAGTGGTAAAATCAGATGATTTGTTTATTATATTAGAAAGGTTACCAAGAATGAAAGACAAGTATAAATATATAAAACTAGCATCAAACAAAAGTACTAGTTTGAATTCTGAAGCTTTATAATATTCATCAGAATTCTTACATACTTTGATTTAGCTTCTTTATCTTTAAAATAGGCAGTAGGATTATTGTATAGCTTGCAAAAGAGGATTAGAAAAAGTTACTATAGAGAAACCTCTAGTATCAAAATAAGTTGATGATATTCACTCTTGGAATAGAGGAATTGTGGGTACAGTGACAGTAAGCAATCAGGGTTGGCTTTAATCGTCTGTAAAATCAAGACGAGTATTTCTCACAAGAATTGTATAATCAGAAAGAATACACTCTTAGAAAAGGTTTAATAGTTGTAAGCATTTGTGTGATAGAAATTATGTACTAATAGATAATGTTGATTTATATCATTTATAAATTAAAGAAACAAGCAGGAAAAGTTTGATATATATTTACTCCTGCTCCAAAATACGATAACCGGACTTTTAAAATCTTGATGTCTTCTTGTGAATAAGCTAAGAGAATAGAATCGAGCCAGTTATTGTTCATGGGACATACAGTATGCTCCAATTTGACTACCAAGAACAATTCTCTGAAATAACTGACTTGGATTATCCACTATGGATTACATAACTAATTGTTTCTCTTTCTGCTTTGGAACCAAGTTTGTGGGTAAGACATTTTCTAGTCTCTGTCTTGGCTTCATTTTATTTCCTTCATTTTAGTTTTCTTTCTCTTATGAACACATTTTTAAGCTTTGCTTTTTGTGGATCCTTGAAGTCCCAGTCCATAATTTTTGAAACAAGGTGCAATTTAATTGAATAAGAATAAATTCATTTCAAAATAAAGTAATATAACAAAATAAGAATAACAGTCTTAAAACTCTGGCTTAAATGTATGTTCACTGGTACAACTTCTGAACTCTAATGTAATTTTACACTTAACAGTAAGAAGCTCACTGAGTGAATGAATGTTCTTATGATACTAGTTACTTTTCCCATTGTAAATTGTTTTTATAGTTATTCTGCAATAACTAAATAGATATTACAGTTAATAGCTCTATGTCTTGACTGATTTTACCTGACTCTGAAATCACAGTTTTGGATCTGCAAATCTGAACATCAGACAGCATATGCTCACTCCTTTATCCTCTCTGAGCAACGGGCCTCCACTTCTCTAAATATATATTTTAGTTGCATTTACATTTTAATAGAAAAATATTGCAAAGCAGCTGAGACAAGATATAAAGTAATGAAAGGCAGAATTTAGATCATGAGTATATACTAGGCGTTTTATATATTCTTTTACATTTTCTCAAGACTACTACAAGAGAGGAGTTATTAAACAGAGAAATATAATGAGGACCAGAGAGAAGAAAGCAAACTAAGATCACAGTGTTAAATGTCAGAGTTGATATTGCAATCCAGGCATTTCCCACTCCAAGGCTGCGTGCGTTATTTCCATTACAATCAGATTTTAATGGTATATTTACCAAAGAACATTGAACTTGAATTTAAGTGTATGGGTCAAAATTGAAGCATAATTCATTTATTTTACCTAAGAAGATCTTGCATATTTATGATCAATGATTTCCCCATTGTGAGTCCATTGAGAATGTATTTTCAATTTCCTCCCAGTCTAAAACCAGAACCTACTCTGAAAATAAATTCATTGTTGAGGAATTTTCTCTTAATACTTGACCAGTGATGATTAGCTTTAGCGCTTTTTGAAACCAAGGATAAAATAAAGCATAAATCAA
>NW_011889224.1:268578-269150 GCF_000151845.1 Pteropus vampyrus | reverse complement strand
TTACAGACATGATAAATATATGCACACTTGTAATCACCTCCACTATCAAGGTATGGCATATTTCTAACACCTCAGCAATTTTATCTGAGCCCTTTTGCAGTCGACTTCTTCCCACATTTCCCTTCTTCTGTTCTGGGCAATCACTGGTACCCATTCTATCTCTAGAGAGTAATTCCCTTGGTTTGAAAATCTCATCTAAATAGCATCATACACTACATATGCTTCTGTGACAAGCTGCTTCCTCTCAGCTCAGTGTCCGTGGCATTTATTAGGTATATTAGCAGTTCATTCCTTATTATTGTTGAAATGTATTCCATCATATTTAAATAGCACAATTATTTTATCCATGTACCTATGATGGACTTCTGGATTCGTGTTCAGTTTAGGGCTTTTATTAAAAGTGTTGGTATGAGCATTGTATAAAATTCTTTGCATGGCCATACTTTCTTATTTTATTTTACTTTTTTTGGTAAATACCTAGGAGTAGAATTGCTGGATCATATGGGAAGTGTATGTTTAACTCTACAAGAAACTGCAAACTGTCTTCTAAAGTAATTGCACCATTTTGTACT
>NW_011889224.1:267995-268528 GCF_000151845.1 Pteropus vampyrus | reverse complement strand
AATTGCACCATTTTGTACTATCACCAGCAATCTAGAAATGTTCCAATTGCTTCAAGTCCTGTTCAACACTTGGCACTGTCCTTTCTTTTTATTTTTAACATCTTAGATAATGTGTAGTAGTAGTATTTCCTTTTGAATTTCGGAATGATGATGTTGAGTAACTGTTTATGTTATCATTGGTCTTTAATGTATCCAATTTGGTGAACTGTCCATGAACATTGTGCCCATTTTTAATGAATTTTTAAAGTTTTCTTATAATTGAGTTGACTGTTCTTTAGAAATAGGTATTACGAATAGTGGACTTTTCATTTTTTTGAGAGTATTTTTTGAAGAGTAGAAGGTTTAAATTTGGATGAAGACCAACTTATAAATTTGTTGTGTCACAACTATTTTTTTTCTGTGCTTCTTCTAGAGTTTTTATAATTTTAGTTCTTTAGATTTATGATACTTTTCATATTAATTTTTAATATGTTGTGATGGAGAGTCTGAAATTTTTTACTATTGGTAGAAGTAGTATTTGGATATTCAGTAAT
>NW_011889224.1:266747-267945 GCF_000151845.1 Pteropus vampyrus | reverse complement strand
TTTATGATACTTTTCATATTAATTTTTAATATGTTGTGATGGAGAGTCTGAAATTTTTTACTATTGGTAGAAGTAGTATTTGGATATTCAGTAATTCCAGCACCATTTCTTGAAAAGACTTTTCTTTCTCTAGTAAATGGTGTTTGTTCATTTGTCAAAAAACATTCAACCATATATGTGTGTCTCAATTTCTGGACACTATTCTAATCCATTAATTTCTATATCTATATTTAGGTTAACGTCTTATTTTCTTGATGGAAACTCCAAAGTAAGTATTAAAGCCAGGTTGTATATTCTTTGATTTTTATTGATTGATTGAGTTTTTTAGAAGATTTTATTTTCTTTTATTTTTTCTCCCTCTTTAATTCCTGCTCCCCCTCCGCGACTTCCACCGTTGAGCTATGATTGTTGCCTTTTGCCCTTATGAACTGCATCTCTGAAGGCGAGGTGTCTACTTCCACACGCTTGCGGTATGTACCTTGGGTCTGGTGCACCCTGGGTAAGGTCCATGGCTCTACCTGGGGAGCGAAACCAGGACCTTCTTAGTGTAAAGCAGACATGGTAACAACTACTCTATGGAGCCACCCTTAAATACCACCTTTCATATTAAAATTATTAATGAGTCAGGCCTGTGGTTCTTAGAAAACTTGAGTTTCAGAAATATCAAGCTGGTTCAATAATTGGGAAACCAACAGGTAATTGCCAAACATTTACTTTAACCAACTAAGAGCTGGTACATTGCTGTTACTGACCCTCTGCTCTATCCTACCAAGTTCATGGTGCCTGTGTGAGAAATTTGCATCAGCATCTCCTGGAACCTGCCCATTGTATATAGTGATGCTGAACTCTCATTTATCTTCAGAAAGTCTCTCTTCTTATTTTTTGCGACATTATTCCATTTTGCTAGAGGCATCATAACTGAAGAGCACAGATGGGGTGACTTAAAAAAGAGAAATTTGTTTTCTCATAATTCCAGGTGTTATAATTCTACGATCACGGTGTCAACAAGATCGATTTCTTCTGAGGAGCCCTCTTTTCATCTTCCCTCTCTGTCCTTACCTGGTTTTCCTCTGCGTATGTCTGTGACGCTATTTCCTCTCTTTATAAGAACACTAGTCCTATTAAAGTAGGGCTCACCCTAAAACTCATTTTAACTTAATTACCTTTTAAAAGACCTTATCTCTAGGTATGGTTACTT
>NW_011889224.1:264772-266697 GCF_000151845.1 Pteropus vampyrus | reverse complement strand
ATAAGAACACTAGTCCTATTAAAGTAGGGCTCACCCTAAAACTCATTTTAACTTAATTACCTTTTAAAAGACCTTATCTCTAGGTATGGTTACTTTCTGAAGTACTGGGAGGTTAGGACTTTGACATATATATTTTGGGGGATATGATTCAACCCATAACAGACAGAGTCCAGATTTGATGACACTATCCAAGGGTCTGTTTGTTTGCTGCTCCTCTGTAACTACTTCTCTCTGTTCTTTTAATGTCTGTACCTTCCATGAGCTTTGGTGCAACAGGCAAGCCTCTCTTGCTTAATGGCTGGGCAGAATCTTGGAAAGTTCACTTGTAACATTGTGGGACCAATAAATCAGCCTTGGGATCAGGTGTCAATTACAGGCATTGCCAGAAGTTTTGCAAGTGGAAAAATCATCAATTATCATTAGCAGTGGTTGTTTCTACACCAAATTTTCTCATTTGAAAACTGTGTATTTCACTTCCCAGGAATTGTGGGGTCAAAAATTCTAAGCTAATACTGTAAAATACTTCTATTAAAAAGAGTATAAACAATGTGTGTTCTAATTTTACATTTTTCTCCCAGACTATTTTACACTATTAATATAACAAAAGTTATTTTGGACTACATATCTGGAGTATTTCACGTAATGAAACTACGTCGTTGTAAAATAATGTTGTTAAACATTTTTTCTTTTTCTCTTTCTCTTTCGGTTTATCTGTAGAGTAGCCCAGTTAAAATGATTGATGTATTCTTTCATAATTTGTTTTCACTACGACTTTTTATTTCTTTCAAAGAGATATTGAGCGTTAATTAAATGAAAGTGCCTGTATCAGGAATTGCTGAAGATAAAAAATGTATTTTATATAGTACTTTTCTCAAGGAAAGTAATTTTGTAGGTAATACAGACAAAACATTTTAAACTATATTATTGAGGAAGGAAAAAGTGTCAGAGATGCTAAGTCCTGTGAACAGAAGACTCATTTGCCATCACAAGGCCAGTACCTGGCATTGGTCATTTCTATAACATTGTCTTCACACACGCATGTAGTCCCATGGCCCGAGAAGATAAAAATTACAAAAGGAGACAATTTAAGGGTAAAAGGACTTTTGATGGTGCTACCAGCATGCTTGGACTTGCGGAAGCAGACAGGAGTGTGTACACTTTTTTTGTCCAGAGGAGTAATATCCATGAAAGGAGACTTGAGCTTCGCAGATCAGAAGACAATAGGTAAATTAGGAACCTAACAATCTATAAATAAAGTTTCATTTTATCACGTACTATCATTAATAGAACAGATTAGCTATAACAAATTTAAAAAATGATATGATATTCCCTATTTTTACAGGACAGAATACAAACATAGATAAAATTAAGGGAAAGATTTAGATAAAAGTCCCAGTCTAAAAATCTCTCACAGTATAGCACTGTTGCCAAATTAACTTATAAGTAATGAATATAACAAAAGTTGAAAGAAAAGTTAAAGATTTTTGAAATTTATCCTATGGGCCAGAAAACTATTATATTGTTATGAATGACACAATAAGTTCCAATAGAATTCTAAATATGGAACTTCTTTTGAACAAGTAGTGCATATGTAGAACTTCACAGAGGAGAGAGACAGTAAGAGGTTAGATTCTTCCATATACATCATGATCATCTTTCCTAAGTGTGACTACCACAGATATGCTGATCTTACCTCTCTAATAATACAGGCAAATAATGCCTTTGTTAGTACCAGATGATACCTCTTTGGCCATAGATGACTGAATTAAAGTTGGAAGTATGATTCCAGGAAAAGGTATCACTACGTTGGGCTGAATCCATCATATCATCACTCACGAGAATACAAACTAACACGCCAGATCATGTTACTACTAAGCATTAGAATAAAGATCCCTGGATTATGCCTATGTTCTGCTTCTCTAAGT
>NW_011889224.1:263755-264722 GCF_000151845.1 Pteropus vampyrus | reverse complement strand
GAGAATACAAACTAACACGCCAGATCATGTTACTACTAAGCATTAGAATAAAGATCCCTGGATTATGCCTATGTTCTGCTTCTCTAAGTCCTGATGGCTCATTGTTTCCTTCATTAATAAGATAAAAAATATATTTATCATGAAAATTAAGCACATAACTAGAGGTAGAAGCATTCTTTTTAGGGTCCAGGTAAGGACAAGATTGTTCAATATTATCACATTGCATAAATACTGTTTCAGAAGTACTAATGAATGCAATTATACAAGAGAAATAACTAGATATAGAAAATCAAAAATAGGAAATTAAGTTATTATTTGCAGCTGATATGACTAAAAACAAATTTGTCTAAGTCTGCCTGGGTGCCATTGAGAACTAGTGCCAAATACCAAACACATAGAAACAGAGATTACAGACATATATTTCTCTTGATTATTTGGTTTACTTAAGATGTAAATGTGCTCAGTGACTTTGGTTTAAACTACATGTATCACCTAAGAAAATTCCCCTATTACGATTATTAAAAATTCTACATGTGGGACATCTGCTTCCGGTAATGGCAGATAGTTTACGCAGACCAATTCTCCTGCTGAGGACAACTAGGAAATCTGGAAAAAATGTTTTTAAAATCTTTAAAATATTAGAGAGATTTAAACTTAGTCAAGAATTACCCAGGATTCAGAACAAAAGGGAATTCAAAGGGGTGAGTCTAATACTTAGAGCAACTGTTTTAAACGGATATCACGCAATTCCAGAAAAAAATATTGAAAAATATGAGAAACTAAGCAGAAATCTTGATAACTTCATAGGGTTAGTTGGAAACTATTAGATTTTAGATCCTAACAAGAAAAACTGTCCAAGGGCACATACCTCCACCATTATTTATGTTAAATCCCTGAAAACTACTGTTCCCTAAACATTAGGGTAAATCTTGACTTCGAATTTTATTAATTTTTATAACAGATTAGG
>NW_011889224.1:262281-263705 GCF_000151845.1 Pteropus vampyrus | reverse complement strand
AATTTGCTTCAGTATTTCATGTATCCTGCCCCTTGCATACAGGTGCCCATGAGGATGGAATGGAGGAATTAGTAAGTGCTCTCTACTCCATAGGTGGTGTCAGCTTGTAGTAAATCAAACTGGATATTGATAAAATCTCTATTATTTTCACATTTCTCATGTTAAGATGAGTCAATATATTTTGTGTGTGAGAGGGTGGGGTTGGAAAACATACTAAAAAGATTGAAACTACTAGTAGAAAATAGCTACATTATCAGGGAATTGTAAGTCCATGGTACCTAAGAGAGAGAGAATAGCAGCTAGAACACTGGGTTCACAGTTAGTGTTTTTGATCTCATAGTTACCACATGTATTTGATTCATTCGCTGATTGGTTTTTGGGTTTTAAAATCCCTTCTTATGTTTGAGGTATTTTACTGGTTCAGTAATTCTAATTCTGCTCTAAATCATTTGATTGATGATTTTTTTACCCTGTGTCTAGAAGAACAATAAAACTTATAAGTGCCAAGTAATAAATGAGAGTTTATCAACCATAACTTAATTTGTAAATAAGCCTAAATTTCAAATTGATATTTTGAAAGATTTGACATTAATATGGTTACAAAATGGGAATTTCTCAATAATTATGATATGAAATACAGTGCATGGTAATGATTCATTAAATTGGTGAGGGAAAATGGTACCTCAATTTCCACAGCATAACCTTTAAGCTTTCTCTTTCTTGGTGAATTGAACTTCTCTTAGCATTTGCTAGAAATGTATGTACTAAGAGTGATGAACACAAAGCTAATCATTTCTAGTTTCCTCAACTCTGCACACTTCCCTGCTCTGTCAGTTGTTAATTATTTTACCTTTGCAAGCCTCCCGTATCTTTCTTACCTTGCCTACCAAGCTTACCTTTCTGTCTTTTTCAAAGGTTTCCCGATTTTGTGTTTCCTGTGACATTTTTGTATTCCTTGTGTTTTTGTGGACTTGGTAACTTTGCTTTCATTTTGAGCTGCTTATTTCTGAGCGTCGGTCTTTCTGGAGTTCCTCGAGGTCTCTGAGCCATATACACAAGCCATTTTGACTCAGGACAAGATTCATATTTTGTATGTTGGGGGCGTATTTTCTGATCATGGAAAGAACCAGCAGCAAATGATAGAATTTTTGCAATAGAGATTGTCTCTTGAATGATTGTTTTCTTATTCCATGAGGTGTGTTGTTCTACCTATCAGCATGATTGACTTCAATTTTCTGTCATTTTTTTTTCTAGTAACACTACCCAATGTTTATACATTGTCCATTATAAAAATTACAATGTATTGTAAGTTATGGGAAAAAGATGGATTTTTTAGAAATGTTGATGCGTCATTAATCTTGGGACACTATGTTGTTAAGCATCTTGCTTCATTCATTTTCGAAAACCAAAACTGATTTCTTTCA
>NW_011889224.1:259997-262231 GCF_000151845.1 Pteropus vampyrus | reverse complement strand
ACCATTATTTATGTTAAATCCCTGAAAACTACTGTTCCCTAAACATTAGGGTAAATCTTGACTTCGAATTTTATTAATTTTTATAACAGATTAGGATAATCCAAGATCGTTAATTCTCTTAGCCAAATGCCAGAGGCAAAGGTCAATTTTCTCTGAAAGAAGATAATAACATCTCCATTCTCAAATTATTACATTGGTTTTTCATATAAAATGTCTAAAAATGAAAAAAAAAATTCCCCAAAAAGAGATGACAATATAGTGAAACCTAATGGAAATAACAGACAAGTTTTTAAAAAACAGAAAATCTATATGATGCTTCAAAATAACTAAGTTGAATATCGTTAGCAGTTTTTAATATAACTGTGCCGATCATATACAAGAAAATAATAATCAAGTTTGAAGACTTCAGTAGAGATGTATGAACCACTTTAAAAACTGAATGTTCTAGATTTGAACAATCTTGGTATCTACATCTCAAGCTACCAAGATCTCAAGCATTGGTTCAACAGAAGTCTACTAATAAGTCATATAAAAACATTACCTATATGCTGGATGCCCCTGGCTACTGTCCCTACAGGTCAAAATTCATACTACAGAAGGTTTATTCCTTAAAACTCCCGATTATCTTCACCTGCCACTTTAATAACCTTTGAGGAGGTAAATTACCATATTGCTGAGTCTGAAAGTTGTGGGAGATGCTAGAGTGTCTGCAAATCAGCCTCAGAGACCAGAATTACATGGCACTAACGGGTTTGTGGCCTTACTGGTGGCTTAGTAAGAATAAACAGTCAAAGTGTGAGACAGGGAATCTGAGGCTGTAGAAAAGATGGTTCAATACAGAAGCTTTTGGAATAAAGAAGAAATTAAAATGAAAATTAGAAAGAATTATAAAAGAAATGATGACAAAAATATGACAAAATCACAAAATAAACTCTAACAAATTGATAAAAGGTGTGCTACGCAGGAGGGAAATCTGATTTGGGCCATCACAAAAGAGGTTGTATCAAACCATCCCTCTCACTGATAGTAATTATAAAACTCAACTAAACACATAGGACAACTATTTGAAGCTTTGGAGAGCAACCAAGACAGCCTGAAATTGACAGGACAAAATTATATAGAGAAACGGAGCATATTGCAATGAGCTGGGCCTTCTCCAGCAACTGAAAATGCAGTATAAAGCAAAGGAGGGCATCTCCAGGGCCAGCCCGGCTTCTCAGAATAGCATCCATTCTCACTGTTCATTACCTCCATCTTGGCATATGGTTTTTTAGTGTTTTGAAATATCAACCCTGAATATTGACTCGGAAATCAACTGTTCAGATTTTGAAGAGCATTTCCTCAGCAATAAATTTATTTTTTAACATGAAAACTTAAAATGAGGAAATTTAAGAAATGTTAAAATTACTAAACAATTGTTTAATTATCCATTTTTTATGAAATGAAGGCAATCTCTTAAAATGTATAGGAGGATAGTGGGCAGTGTTCTTCAAATTATTCAGGTAAAGCATGAAGAAATAGGACGCTAATCATTAAATTCATCCTTCCCTCTAGTCGGATTAGAAAGCCTGGCTCACCGAATATGTCACTAGATTTGGGACAGTCTGAGCTTATTGCATCGAAGTGACTTTCCCATGTTATCTTTTAGTGCAGGCAAATTTGCTCTATTGACATTTGCTTCCCCATCTTTGAATTACACTCTGGGCAGAACATATTGCTTTCCATTCAATTCCCAACATTTAAACTCAAAATAAGTTGTTCCTAATTCAGATTAAAACTGTAAAATCACATTCAGTTTAGCACTCTTATCTTTCCTACCTCAATCAGTGCTGTCCTGGACTAGGCCTTGGGGACCTAGAGCTGGGAGGAATATAAGCCTGCTTTTACATTCTTCCTTCAATTCTCTCTTTCTGCTTGTTACCTCATCCACATGTGGTGGAGCAGGTACGGAATAAGGAGAATATTAATAATGGGGCAAGAGTTTTCTCGTGCCTGGTTAGGTCATAGGCCTGATGGACAATTCTCTGTATGTGGCAGGTACCCAAATGTAGGCTCTATGAAGAGGCACATGTGTGGTTCACTCTGGGAGGGCCTGCCCACTGCCTAGTTCTCCACTGTGGGTGAGCCACTGCAGTTGAACTCTTTAGAGTCTGTCTATGAGTGGAAAACTTACAGGGTTTTGTCTAGGGAACCCCTCTATTAATAAAGGTATTGGCAAGATGATTCAAGCTTGA
>NW_011889224.1:257416-258839 GCF_000151845.1 Pteropus vampyrus | reverse complement strand
AAGTGGTTAACATATATCTAAGAGTAATTGTTAAACACAAATGAATTGTGTAAAGAATCAAGTTGATAACTGACTCCATTATACACTAAAGTGAAGAGAGGTAGAAACTGTTATTAGATACATATTCATACATTGATTGTATGTTATCACTACCAACTGCTGCTCATTTATTGTTCAGAACAATATTTGGTTTCCTTGAGATTCTAATCAAAAGAGATGAGAGTACACAACACTTCTTTCCCCTTGCTCTTGTTAACAGACTTCTGAGTTAGGGTACTGGGAGGACCATAGAGATCATTAACACATCTTTCTCCTACCTCTGTCATAATAAGGACTATCTCACACTCTCATTCATTTGGGAAATGGTTTATTTAGTGGACCTTTATTTTAGAAATGTCCCAGAAAAGTTCAAAACATGAAAGCTAAGGATCGACTGTTGATATGAGTGTGAAAACTTAGATGATGCAAGACAAACAGTTTGCCTCCAAATCCTGCCCTTGGTGTTAGAATAACCCCTGGGGAAACGTGATTGCTGCCTAATCTTGATCTTTAACTGATGCAAATGCATTTATTCAAGATGCTTTTATGAGCAAGATAGAAAGCATCATATGTGTGCAAGAATTTTAGAGGCCTTTGGAAGAGCCTCCAACTTATGTCTCATCCTAGTTCATGGCAAGTTTTTCTTCATAGAATAAACTCAAACAAACAGTATAAAATAATGTAGTGTCTTCTAATAAGTGTTGAAGGTTTAAAAAAAAAGATAAGAAAAATAAAAGAAAGAAAGTAGAAAAACACAAGACAATCTTTTTCTTATCAAAATAGACATTTGTATTGCTTTTCTGTATAGTTCATTTTTTGGACATCTGCTTCCATTAGAACAGACTGCACTATCTTAAATGCTTTGAATTGACCACATGCTGCCCTGGTTTGTTTTCAAGGGCAAAAGTCTTGCCTGCTACAATACCACCTTTGCTATTAAAATTATCAATGAGTCTAGACTGTGGATCTTAGAAAACTTGGGTTTCAGAAATATCAAGTGGGTTAAATAATTTGGGAAATCAACAGGTAATTGCCAAACATTTACTTTAACCAACTAAGAGCTGGGGGAAAAAAAATTGGAAGATATCTAGCTCTTTGTTTTTTAAACAAATTTATTGAGATTAGGATTTGTCCGGATTCTTCTTGGAATGAGCTCCACGCCTCCCACCCTACTCCCACTTCCAGACCACAAGAAGCTAGGCTTTCATCTCTGTCTTTTATTCTCTATCTCTCTTTCTTGCTGGCATAATATTTCTTTGCACTGCTTCCATCTGCTGACAAAGGTCTGAAAACCCTAGCTATTGTTCCATTCATTCTCATTTATTTTTTCCTGGAGTATATTATGTCATTAATTTCCAAATATTAAAGTAGCATTTTTGTCTTA
>NW_011889224.1:251346-253962 GCF_000151845.1 Pteropus vampyrus | reverse complement strand
TGCACCCCTCGACAATGGAACTCCAGGAGCAAAAGCCTATAAGCTTTCTACTCATAGACTGTAAAGAGAGGTTGAAAGAGGTCAACTGCAATGGCTCACCCACGTTACAGAACTAGGCAGTGCGCAGGCACTTTCAAAATGAGTCACTCATGTGAGTCACACATGTACCTCTTAACAGCGCCTATATTCGGTGCCTGCCACATTCAGGGCATTGTGCAAAATGGAATATGTTACCACCAGGCATGAGAAATCTTTTGTCCCACAATTAATATTCTCCATATTCCATTTCTGTTGTACTATGGAGGGTGAGTGGCATTACAAGAGAGGGAAAAGAACTGTAAAAGCAGACTTATCTCCCACCCCACTGTAACACCCTACCCTAATACCTAGGCTTGGATAGCTTTGACTGAAATAGGAAAGAAAAAGTGCTAAACTGCGTGTAACTTTAAAGTTTTCATCTGAGTTAGAATTCACTTTTATATGAGGTTTTCTATCCCAGAAACTCTGCGGAATGCTATGCAATCTGCCCACGGTGTTTTAAAAAACTAGACCAGGAGAGTCAAGAGAGCAGGTCTGCATGCACTAGTACATAACATAGTGAAGCCATTTTTCGTTTGTCAAGCACCAGTGTGGATTGTTTTAAAATTAGTGGCATATTCAATGGGCCATGAGTGTCAATTTTTCCCAAGGGAAGATGAATCTGGTGACTAGAGTTTCATTTTTCATGCTTTTTCTGAAAAAGTTGAGGAATACATCCACTCATTTAACCATACACTTGAGCAATCTTTTTCATTTCTTACAAAATAAATAATAAATAATTATTTAGTAGTTTTGAATACATTCTCATTTCACCTATTTAAGCTTTCATGACCAAAAATAAATTTGTTGATGATTTCTTATCAAAAAATGAACACTTGATTTCCGAGTTATTTTAAGGGTTGATATTTCAAAGCACTAAAACAAAACAAAACAAAACAAAACAAAACAAAACAAAACAAAACAAAAAACAATGTGGCAAAATGTGGGCAATGACCAATCAGAATGGACACTTTTCTGAGACAGAGCATGCCCTGCAGGTCCCTCCTTTGCCTTGCATTCATGTTTTAGTCGAATTGATCATGTGGAACCTTTGGAGTTTGGGGAAGAGGAGCCAGAGATAAGGTCACAAGGGGCTGCCTGGGAGCTCAGGGTAATAAATATTTCCCAACTACTATTTAAGCATTTCAACACTTTCACAATTGGAATGGTTGAATTGGTATCTACATCTTAAGATCAGCTCAGTTAACATAACTGAGCACATAGTTTTATTTATCTTATCTGAAGTCCCATTGAAATGACTTCAAAAGCATATCTCGAAAAAAAAAGTCACATGGGATTAAACTGACTAAAACACAGAGTAGAGAAAAAGACAACCCAAAATACACACAATGGACGTGACTAGAGCAGTAAGAGCTACTTTCATGAATAGAGCTTGAGAGAAATTCTAAATCCCAGAAAGAGCAATCAAAGAGTAAAACGAAGAAAACAAAAGCAATTGCTCAGAAAGTTCCTTCTGTGTTAAAGAAAGGTCTAAGGCTTCCAATTAAAAGTATCCACCAAGTGCAAAGAGGTCAAATGAAAAACATACAGGGAACACATTCAGACAAGTATAAAGAGAAAATCTTAAAAAGGTCTTAGGACAGGGGCCAGAGGGAGGAAGTTAATTTAAGGCAAAGGAATGAACATCATTATAAGTACTAGGTCTTAGAAGCCATTGGAGAAATGCTTTTAAAGTTCTGAGGGATTTTTTTTAAAAAAACCAGATTGTAATTCTAGTTAAAATTGTCACTATAATTGAAATCCTATAAAACTCTTGAAAGCTATTTGAGAAATTTGTATATATAAAATAGATGGCCATAAATCAATAGGACCAGGTAGGCCAGATCTAATGAAGAAGAGTTGAGGCAAAATCCTCAGAAAGGAGAGATTGCGCTGTGATCAGATATTGGAGGAGATGAGGATGGACCCATCCAGGCTCCATGGACAGATGGACACCCCTGGACTGTGGCTAGCCCTGTACATGAATTCATGAGACTCTGGTTGTTTAATCTTGCTCAGGGTACTTAAGCCATAGCTTGCCCTAAAAAAGCATGGCTTAGAATAGATTATTTAAAAGGTTTCTTTCAGTTGTAATATTTTGTAAGTCCTTCATCACAGTCCAATGACCAAGTGGAAAGGAGAATGTGAAGAAACATAACATTTTTGACTTGGGAAATTTTTTTGTCCCTTGAATTCAGCTACCAATTTCCTACAGTTAGAGAGAGGGCTCTTTCCAGAGGACAATTCTCTTTTGCGAAGGGAGGAATCTTTATGGTTATGATACTTACTCTCTGGCTCTAGGGTGTTATACTGCTTTTACTGATGAAGAAGTATGCCAACTTGGGCATGTGACTTACCTCTTTACGCCCCAGGTTCCTCATTTTAAAAAGGAGGTAATAACATTTCCTTGCTCATAGGGTTGTCCTGAAGATTAAGTGCAGCAAAGTAGTTCCAAGCACAGAATGAGTGTCCCATAATCATAGATAAATAATGATTAGGATGAAATTGTTTTTCTTGTTAGATCCTTCTGGTTCTGGA
>NW_011889224.1:249718-251296 GCF_000151845.1 Pteropus vampyrus | reverse complement strand
CTGGAACCACAAACCAATGTGTAGTTCGAGGGTTTCCTGCCTCTTTCTCACATTCGGGGACACACCTGGCAAATATTCTTCCAGTGAAAATGTCTTCAGAGGAGAAGTGACCTCTTTTCTACCAGCACCTCAAAAATTCTGGTGTGTATAAGCACCATGTTGTTTTCTAATGCTTTGGTGTAATATATTCCATGAATCTCAAGTAGTCCTCAATGTATGCTATCTTTTTCTGTTCATTGGTAACCACTGCAGATGCAAAAACATGATGCATAACACGAGAGAATAAGCCAAGTACTGACACTCACTGTTTGCACCCTACTGTATCTCTAACCAAAACCCAATAAGGTGGCCTGTCAATATTGAGAACAGGAAACTGTTCAATTCTAAAAAGAAGAAAAACTTTGGCCCAAGAAATATAACAACTAACCTACTTTAACATAAAGAGCTGTTTTGTGGAATAACTTTCTTGATAATCGCTGTTAAAAATCATCTTTCAATTTCACACCTTGCACTACCAGGACTCCATGTAGGGATTTGTCCATTTTGGCATCTGTTTAGGAGGAAGGACTGCATGCTTTAGGCAGGAACATAGTCAGACAACCCAGAAACAGACGAGAGGTGATCCTTCAGCCTTATAATTCCTTCCTAGATCAGTGCCTGTGGCAAAGAGGAATTCTGGAGGTAAAAAATAAAAACACATATTTTTGACTAAAAGGAATCTGTATCAGATGAAGGAGAACACTCATTAGTTGAAATGAACCTCCAGTACACTCGTAGCTATAATTTTTGTTGGATCATATTTTGTTAAACATTTGAGATTTATAATAAAAACTGGTAAATTGAAGAAAACATGAGTACTAATAGCTGATAATTTCCTCAATCATCCTGGTGTATTTATGTTTTCTCCCTCAGGAATATTGAAGCTAGAATCTCAAAGTTCTCGTGATAATCAAAAAGGACCGAATTCTCCCAATGTAAAGAGAAGCTTCATGAGCAGCAACTCGCTCCCAGCTGCAGCTGGGGAGCTGTGCTACGAAAAACGTGACCAGATCCTGTGTGAAAACCCCGTACTCGCCCGGAATCTGCCTGGTTCTCTATGGACTGTTTGGCTTTGGGGCTGTGCTGGCCGTGTTTGGAAATCTCTTGGTGATGATTTTAGTCCTACATTTCAAGCAGCTGCACTCTCCAAACAACATTCTCATCTCCTCCCTGGCCTGTGCTGACTTCCAGGTGGGCGTCACTGTGATGCCCTTCAGCATGGTCAGGTCCGTCCAGAGCTGCTCATACTTCGGGCAGAGCTTCTGTACTTTTCGCTCCTGCTGTGATGTGGCTTTTTGTTTCTCCTCTCTCTTCCACTTGTGCTTCATCTCCATTGACAGGTACATTGCTGTTACTGACCCTCTGCTCTGTCCTACCAAGTTCACGGTGTCTGTGTCAGGAATTTCTATCAGCATTACCTGGATCCTGCCCATTGCATACAGAGGTGCCGTTTTCTACACTGGCACCTATGAGGATGGGCTAGAAGAATTAGCTAGTGCCCTCAACTGCATAGGAGGTTGTCAGACAGTTGTAAATCAA
>NW_011889224.1:247439-249668 GCF_000151845.1 Pteropus vampyrus | reverse complement strand
TAAATAATGATTAGGATGAAATTGTTTTTCTTGTTAGATCCTTCTGGTTCTGGATCTCAGGTTTTGCATACGGAAAACACTCAATAAATGTTCATTGAAGCAATGGCCTGTGGACTAGTCCCCACATAATTAGAGCAGTTCACAAAAAAGAATAATGAGGACAGTAGCTTGTGACATTTACAACGAGAGTTTCGAACACTTATAAAACTAGACATGTTAGTATGTTTATCTAGGAAAGGAAGTGGTAAAATCAGATGATTTGTCTAATATACTAGAAAGGCTACTAAGAAAGGAAAGACAAGTATAAATATATAAAACTAGCGTCAAACAAAAAGTACTGGTTTGAATCCTGAAGCTTTATAATAATCATCAGAATTCTTACATACTTTGATTTAGCTTCTTTATCTTTAAAATAGGCAGTAGGATTATTCTGTAGCTTGCAACACAGGATTAGAAAAAGTTACTATAGTGAAACCTCTAGTATCAAAATAAGTAGATGATTGTTGGAACTGCGGAATTGTGGATACAGGGATAGTAAGCAGTCAGGATTGGCTTTAATCATCTGTAAAATCAAGTAAAGACAAGAATTTCTCACAAGAATGGTATAATCAGAAAGAATACACTCTTAGAAAAGGTTTACCAATTCAAAGCATTTCTGTGATAGAAATTATGTGCTAATACATAATGTTGATTTATATCAGTTAGAAATTAAAGAAACAAGCAAGAAATGTTTGATATATATTTACTCCTGCCCCAAAATATGATAACCAGACTTTTAAAATCTTGATGTCTTCTTGTGAAAAAGCTAAGAGAATAGAATCAAGTCATTTATTGTTCATGGGACATACAGCACCCTCCAGTTTGACTACTGAGAACAATTATCTGAAATACCTGACTTGGTTTATCCAGTATGGATTACATAACTAATTGTTTCTTTTTGTGCTTTGGAACCAAGTTTGTGGGTCCAACTACATTTTCTAGTCTCTGACTTGGCTTCATCTTATTTCCTCCATTTTAGTTTTCTTTCTTTTATGAACACATTTTTAAGCTATGCTCTTTGTGTATCCTTGAAGTCCCTGTCCCTAATTTTTGAAACAAGGTGCAATTTAAGTGAATAAAGAATAAATTGATTTCAAAATAAAGTAACATAACAAATTAAAAATAACAATCTTAAAACCCTGGCTTGAATGTATGTGAACAACTTCTGAACTCTAATGTACTTTTACACTTAACAGTAAGAAGCTCACTGAATGTATGCCAGTTACCTTTCCCATTATAAATTGATATATAGTTATTCCCCAAAACTAAATTGATATTACAGTTACTAGCTCTATCTCTTAACTGTTTTTACCTGACTCTGAAATTACAGTTTTGTATCTGCAAATTACAATACCAGAGAGTACATGCTCACTCCTTCATCCTCTCTGAGCAAGGGGCCACCAACTCTCTAAACGTATATCTTAGTTGCATTCATATTTTAGCAGAAAAATATTACAAAGCAGCTGAGGCAAGATATAGACAGGGGTTGAACTGTCATAAAGTAACAAAAGGCAGGATTTAGGTGATGAGTATATACCAGATCTATTATATATGCTTTTACTTTTTCTCAAAACTACTGCAAGAGAGGAGTTATTAACCAGGGTAATATAATGAGGACCAGATAAAAAAGCAATATAAGATCATAGTGTTAAATGTCAGAGTTGGTATTACAATCCAGTCATTTAAGGCTCCAAGGCTGCGTTATTTCCATTACAATCAGATTTTAATGGTATATTTACCAAAGAACATTGAACCTGAATTTAAGTGTTTGGGCCAAAATTAAAGCATAATTCAATTATTTTACCTAAGAAGATGTTGCACATTTATGATCAATTTTTTCCCCATTGTGAGTCCATTGAGAATCTATTTTCAATCTGCTCCCAGTCCAAAATCAGTACCTACTCTGAAAATAAATTTATTGTTGAGGAATTTTCTCTTAAGACTTGACCAGTGACGATTAGCTTCATGGCTTTTCGAAACCAAGGATAAAATAAAGCATAAATCAAGGGGTTCATTGCTGAGTTATAGTAAACAATCCAAAGTAATATTTCTAAAATATATGTGGGTGTGATGAAATCTAGGAAGGCATCAATTATTGAATCAATGAAGTATGGCAACCATGAAACCAGAAATGCTATCACTGTGATGCCCAGTGTTCTTGCTGCTTTTCTCTCCCTCCTGGCCACTCTG
>NW_011889224.1:246257-247282 GCF_000151845.1 Pteropus vampyrus | reverse complement strand
GTCAGCACAGGCCAGGGAGGCCATCAAAAGGTTAGTTGGAGAGTGCAGCTGCTTGAAATGAAGAATCGAAATCATCACCAAGAGGTTTCCAAATATAGTCAGCCAAGATCCAAAGCCGAACACTGTGTACAGAACCAGGCGGAGTCCAGGCGAGTAGGAAATTTTGACACAGGATCCATTCAGGTTCTCGAAGCAGAGCTGCTCAGCTGCGGAAGTGGGGAAATCACTGCCCATGATTCTCCGTTTTGGCACCTGGGAAAGTTATTATCTTTAAATACCTTTAAAAAAGATATTTAAAAATACCTTTAAAAGGGGGTATTTACAATATGTCAGTAATTGCCAGTATATTCTGTCCCTATTGCTCTGTAAGTACAAATCCTTATTTTCATGTTTAGAAACTGATTCACACCTTTATCTCATAAAATCTACTCCAAGTGAATAAGTAGTTAGTTCTTATCATTATCTAAATTCTGTTTGTTTATACTTAAAAAAAAAAAATCTTTGCATTAGTTGGTACGTATCTGAGAAGTAGTAATCTTCCAAGAGCTGCTATATGAAGCATGTAAGAATGCCATATTTTATTAGCTTTCTTTTCCTAATTTGTCAGAGCTAGAATTACACCCCCTGTCCCCTCAGGAAAGTAGTTAAATAATTTCACTCTGTTCCCTCAGGAAAGTAGCTAAATAATTTCAAATACCCAAAGCCCTTAAGCTTAAATCCCCATAGTGCAATGTGCAGAAGGAAAGAAACTTTAAATAATAATTAGGTTTTTGCTAAAAAGAAGTTATGCCTTACAATATCTTGATGACATTTGACCTTTCCGTGAAGTACAAATTGAAATAGAAATAGTCCTTTTCTTTAAAATATTTTGACTAAAATTTGAAAGCCATATTGTTTATTTTTACTTATTTTTACTAAACGGATTTTATAGGAAAGGGTTTTCCAATAAATGAATTCTGGTCATTTTTACAATCAGCTCTTTTATATAACGTATAAATTATATTTGAAAACTTAACTCTTTTTTA
>NW_011889224.1:245523-246106 GCF_000151845.1 Pteropus vampyrus | reverse complement strand
TATTTTTTGATAAATACCTAGGAGTACAATTGCTGGATCATATGGAAAGTGTATGTTTAACTCTATAAGAAACTGCAAACTGTCTTCTAAAGTAATTGCACCATTTTGTACTATCACCAGCAATCTATAAATGTTCCAATTGCTTCAAGTCCTGTTCAACACTTGGCACTGTCCTTTCTTTTTATTGTAACCATCTTAGATAAAGTGTAGTAGTATTTCGTTTTGGATTTAGGAATGATGATGTTGAGAATCTGTTTTTGTTATAACTGGTCTTTAATGTATCCACTTTGGTGAACTGTCCATGAACATTGTGCCCATTTTTAATGAATTTTAAAGTTTTCTTATAATTGAGTTGACTGTTCTTTAGAAATAGGTGTTACGAATAGTGGACTTTTCACAACAATTTTTTTCTGTGCTTCTTCTAGAGTTTTTATAATTTTAGTTCTTTAGGTTTATGATTGTTTTCATATTAATTTTTAATATGTTGTAATGGCGAGCCTGAAATTTTTTACTATTGGTAGAAGTAGTATTTGGATATTCAGTAATTTCAGCAGCATTTCTTGAAAAGACTGTTCTTTCTCTA
>NW_011889224.1:242625-244493 GCF_000151845.1 Pteropus vampyrus | reverse complement strand
AAATAGGTGTTACGAATAGTGGACTTTTCATTTTTTTTAGAGTATTTTTTGAAGAATAGAAGGTTTAAATTTGGATAAAGATCAACTTATAAATTTGTTGTGTCACAACAATTTTTTTCTGTGCTTCTTCTAGAGTTTTTAAAATTTAATTCTTTAGGTTTATGATTCTTTTCATATTAATTTTTAATATGCTTTGATGGTGAGTCTGAAATTTTTTACTATTGGTAGAAGTAGTATTTGGATATTCAGTAATTTCAGCAGCATTTCTTGAAAAGACTGTTCTTTCTCTAGTAAATGATGTTTGTTCTTTTGTCAAAAAACATTCAACCATATATGTGTGTCTCAATTTCTGGACACTATTCTAATCATTTAATTTCTATATCTATATTTAGGTCAACGTCTTATTTTCTTGACGGAAACTCCAAAGTAAGTATTAAAGCCAGATTGTGTATTCTTTAATGTTTGTTGATTGATTGACTGATTTACTTAGAAGATTTTATTTTCTTTTATTTTTTCCCCCTCTTTAATTCCTGCCCCCGCTCTGCAACTTCCACACTTGAGCTATGAGTGTTCCCTTTTGCCCTTATGAACTGAATCTCTGAAGGCGGGACGTCTACTTCCACACGCTTGTGGAATGTACCTTGGGTCTGGTGCACCCCGGGTAAAGTCCATGGCTCTACCTGGGGAGCGAACCCAGGACCTTCTGAGCATAAAGCAGACATGGTAAAAACTACTCTATAGAGCCACCCTTTAAATACCACCTTTAGTATTAAAATTATTAATGAATCAGGACTGTGGTTCTTAGAAAACTTGAGTTTCAGAAATATCAAGCTGGTTAAATAATTTGGGAAACCAACAGGTAATTGCCAAACATTTACTTTAACCAACTAAGAGCTGGTTAAAAAAAAAAAAAGATATCTAGCTCTTTGTTTCATAAAAACATTAATTGGGATTAGGATTTGTCTAGATTCTTTTTGGAATGAGCTCCATGCCTCCCACCGTGGAGAGCTGCTGGTAATTCTGAGCCAGATTTTGTACCCTTCACAGTTGCTGTGATGCCACATTTTGTTACTCTTCTCTCTTCCACTTGTGCTTCATCTCCATCAACAGGTACATTGCTGTTACTGACCCTCTGGTGTATCCTACCAAGTTCACATGTCTGTGTCAGAAATTTGCATCAGCATCTCCTGGAACCTGCCCATTGTATATAGTGGTGCTGTGTTCTACACAGGTGTTAGTGAAGAAAGAATGGAAGAATCAGTAAGTGCTCTCAACTGTATAGGTGGTTGTCAAATTGTTGTAAATCAAGACTGGGTTTTGGTAGATTTTCTGTTATTTTCATACCTGCCCTAGTTATGATCATTCTTTATAGTAAGATTTTTCTTGTAGCTAAACAACAAGCTATAACAACTGAAAATATTGGTAGTAAAACAAAATCATCCTCAGAGAGTTACAAAGCCAGAGTGCCCAATAGAAAGATAAAAGCAGCTAAAACCCTGGGGGTGACAGTGGTCGCATTTATGATTTCATGGTTACCATGTACAATTGATACGTTAAATGATGCTTTTATGGGCTTCATGACCCCTGCTTATATTTATGAGATTTGCTGTTGGTGTGCTTATTATAACTCAGCCATAAACCCTTTGATTTATGCTTTATTTTATCCTTGGTTTAGGAAAGCTATAAAAGTCATTTTAAGTGGGAAACTTCTAAAAGGTAGCTCATCAACCATTAGTTTATTTTCAGAATAAATGTAAGCACTAAGTAAAGAAATTTAAGGATCTTTTCAAAATTTAAATTTATGAAGAAATTAAATATAAGAAATGCATAAAACCTTACAAAATTGGAGAAATAGTTGTCCGATTAGC
>NW_011889224.1:241417-242575 GCF_000151845.1 Pteropus vampyrus | reverse complement strand
TTTAAGGATCTTTTCAAAATTTAAATTTATGAAGAAATTAAATATAAGAAATGCATAAAACCTTACAAAATTGGAGAAATAGTTGTCCGATTAGCCAGGAACAAAGTCATGAGAAGGTGTCTCTATAAAACTATTGTGGAGGTATTTACTGTACTAAATAAGAAATGATAAAGTGGCTTTACATATGTTAATGGTCTTAATGCTCCATACACATCCTTACCACAGGTTCTGGTTATTTCTAATTTTATTAAATTCTTAATTTCATTTTAGTTGTGAAATCTCTCATTATCTTCTCTGTGATGCTGAACTCTCCTTTATCTTCAGAAAGTCTTTCTTCCTTTTAATTGCCACATTATTCCACTTTGCTAGAGGCATCATAACTGAAGCGCACAGATGGGGTGACTTAAAAAAGAGAAATTTGTTTTCTCACAATTCCAGGCATTACATTTCTTACATCACAGTGTCAACAAGATCGATTTGTTCTGAGGCGTGCCCCCTCGTCTTCCCTCTCCGTCCTTACCTGTTCTTTCCTCCAAGTATGTCTGTGACCCTATTTCCTCTCTTCATAAGAACACCTGTCTTATTAAAGTAGGGCTCACCTTAAAACTCATTTTAACTTAATTACCTTTTAAAAGACCTTATCTCTAGGTATGGTTACTTTCCGAAGTTCTGGGAGGTTAGGACTTAGACATATGCATTTTGGGGGATATGATTTGGCACATAACAGACATAGTCCAGGTTTGATGACACTATCCAAGGGTCTGTTTGTTTGCTGCTCCTCTGTGACTGTTTCTCCTTGTTCTTTTAATGTCTGTACCTTCCATGAGCTTTGGTGCAACAGGCAAGCCTCTCCTGCTTAATGGCTGAGCAGAATCTTAGAATGTTCACTTGTAACATTGTGGGACCAACAAATCAGCCTTGGGATCAGTTGTCAATTACAAACATTGCCAGAAGTTTTGCTAGTGGAAAAATCATCAATTATCATTAGCAGTGGTTGTTTCTACACTGAATTTTCTCATTTGAAAACTGTGCATATTTCACTTCCCAGGAATGTTGTGGGGTTAAAAATTCTAAGCTAATACTGTAAAATACTTCTATTAAAAAGAGTATAAACAATGTGTGTTCTAATTTTACATTTTTCCCCCAGACTATTTTACA
>NW_011889224.1:241044-241367 GCF_000151845.1 Pteropus vampyrus | reverse complement strand
AAAAATTCTAAGCTAATACTGTAAAATACTTCTATTAAAAAGAGTATAAACAATGTGTGTTCTAATTTTACATTTTTCCCCCAGACTATTTTACACTATTAATATAACAAAAGTTATTTTGGACTACACATCTGGAGTATTTCACGTAATGAAACTAAATTGTTGTAAAATAGTATTGTTAAACATTTTTTCTTTTTCTTTTTCGGTTTATCTGTAGAGTAGCCCAGTTAAAATGATTGGCGTATTTTTTTTCTAATTTGTTTTCACTATGACTTTTTATTGTTTTCAAATAGATATTGAGCATTAATTATATGAAAGTGCCT
>NW_011889224.1:239216-239789 GCF_000151845.1 Pteropus vampyrus | reverse complement strand
TAAAATGATTGGCGTATTTTTTTTCTAATTTGTTTTCACTATGACTTTTTATTGTTTTCAAATAGATATTGAGCATTAATTATATGAAAGTGCCTCTGTCAGGAATTGCTAAAGATAAAAAATGTGTTTTATATAGTACTTTTCTCAAGGAAAGTAATTTTGTACGTAATACAGACAACATATTTTAAACTATATTATTGAGGAAGGAAAAAGTGTCAGAGATGCTAAGTCCTGTGAACAGAAGACTCGTTTGCCATCAGAAGGCCAGTACCTGGCGTTGGTCATTTCTATAACATTGTCTTCACTCACGCATGTAGTCCCATGGCCTGAGAAGATAAAAATTACAAAAGGAGACAATTTAAGGGTAAAAGGACTTTTGATAGTGCTACCAGCATGCTTGGACTTGCAGAAGCAGACAGGAGTGTGTACACTTTTTTGTCCAGAGGAGTAATATCCATGAATGGAGACTTGAGCTTCACAGATCAGAAGACAATAGGTAGATTAGGAATGTAACAATCTATAAATAAAGTTTCATTTTATCACTTACTATCTTTAATAGATCAGATTAGCTAT
>NW_011889224.1:236493-238551 GCF_000151845.1 Pteropus vampyrus | reverse complement strand
TATCATCACTCACGAGAATACAAACTAACACGCCAGATCATGTTACTACTAAGCATTAGAATAAAGATCCCTGGATTATGCCTATGTTCTGCTTCTCTAAGTACTGATAGCTCACTGTTTCCTTCATTAATATGATAAAAAATGTATTTATCATGATAATCAAGCACATAACTAGAAGTAGAAGCATTCTCTTTAGGGTCCAGATAAGGAAGAAATGGTTCAATATTACACATTGCATAGATATTGTTTCAGAAGTACTAATGAATGCAATTATACAAGAGAAATAACTAAATATAGAAAATCAAAAATAGGAAATTAAGTTATTATTTGCAGCTGATATGACTAAAAACAAATTTGTCTAAGTCTGCGTTGGTGCTATTGAGAACTAGTGACAGATACCAATAACACATAGAAACAGAGATTACAGACATATATTTCTCTTGATTATTTAGTTTACTTAAGATGTAAATGTACTCAATGACTTTGGTTTAAACTACATGTATCACCTAAGAAAATTCTCCTATTTTGATTATTAAAAATTCTACATGTGGAACATCTGCTTCCGGTAATGGCAGATAGTTTACGCAGACCAATTCTCCTGCTGAGGACAACTAGAAAATCTGGAAAAAATGTTTTTAAAATCTTTAAAATATTAGAGAGATTTAAACTTAGTCAAGAATTACCCAGGATTCAGAACAAAAGGGAGTTCAAAGAGGTGAATCTAGTATTTAGGGCAACTGTTTTAAACGGATATCAGGCAGTTCCAAAAGAAACATTCAAAAGGATGAGAAACTAAGCAGAACTCTTGATAACCTCATAGGGTTAGTTGGAAACTATTAGATTTTAGATCCTAACAAGAAAGACTAGCCAAGGGCACATACCCCCACCATTATTTATGTTAAAACCATGAAAACCACTATTCCCTAAATATAAGGGGAAACCTTGACTTCAAATTTTCTTAATTTTTATAACAGATTAGGATAATCCAAGATCGCCAATTCTCTTAGCCAAATGCCAGAAGCAAAGGTCAATTGTCTCTGAAAGAAGATAATATTATATCCATTATCAAATTATTACATCAGTTTTTCGTATAAAATGTCTCAAACTGAAAAAAAAATTTCTCAAGAAGGAGATTACAATATAGTGAAACCCAATGGAAGTAACAGACAAGGTTTTAAAAAACAGAAAATCTATATGATGCTTTAAAATAACTAAGTGGAATATCATTAGCAGTACTTAATATAACTGTGCTGATCATATACAAGAAAATAATAATCAAGTTTGAAGACTCCAGTAGAGATGTATGAACCACTTCAAAAACTGGACGTTCTAGATCTGAACAATCTTGGTATCTACTTCTTGAGCTACCAAGATCTCAAGCATTGGTTCAACAGAAGTCTACTAATAAGTCATATAAAAACATTACCTATATGCTGGCTGCCCCTGGCTACTGTCCCCACAGGTCAAAATTCATGTTACAGAAGGTTTATTTCTTAAAACTCCCGATTATCTTCACCTGCCACTTTAATAACCTTTGAGGAGGTAAATTACCATATTGCTGAGTCTGAAAGTTGTGGGAGATGCTAGAGTGTCTGCAAATCAGCCTCAGAGAGCAGAGAGCAGAATTACATGGCACTAACGGGTTTGTGACCTTAGTGGTAGCTTAGTCAGAATAAGCAGTCAAAGTGTGAGACAGAGAATCTGAGGCTATAGAAAAGACGGTTCAATAGAGAAGGCTTTGGAATAAGGCAGAAATCAAAATGAAAATTAGAAAGAATTATAAAAGCAATGACGACAACAATGTGACAAAACCACAAAGTAAACTCTAATAAATTGATAAAAGGTGTGCTATGCAGGAGGGAAATCTGATTTGAGCCATGAAGAAAGAGCTTGTAGCAAACCATCCCTCTCACTGAGAGCAATTATAAAACTTAATTCGACACATAGGACAATTATTTGAAGCTTTGGAGAGCAACCAAGACAGCCTGAAATTGACAGGACAAAGTTATATAGAGAAGCGGAACACATTGCAATGAGCTGGACCTTCTCCAGCAACTG
>NW_011889224.1:230615-236107 GCF_000151845.1 Pteropus vampyrus | reverse complement strand
CTTTCCTACCTCAATCAGTGCTGTCCTGGCCTAGGCCTTGGGGACCTGGGAGGAATATAGTGTATTCAACTGCATAGGAGGTGGTCAGAAAGTAGTAAATCAAAACTGGGTGTTGATAGATTTTCTGTCCTTCTTTATACCTACCCTCATTATGATTATTCTCTATAGTAATATTTTCCTTTGGATAGACAACAGACTAAAAGGATTGAAATTACTGCGGGCAATACAGAATCATCATCAGATAGTTATAAATCCAGAGTGGCCAACAGAAAGAGGAAAGTAGCTAAAACCCTGGGGATGACAGTGGTAGCATTTATGATTTTGTAGTTACCTAATTCTATTGACACACTAATTAATGCCTTTATGGGCTTATAACCCCTGCCTATATTTATGAGATTTGCTGTTGATGTGCTTATTATAACTCAGCCATGAGCTTTGATTTATGCTTTATTTTTAGCCATGGTTTTGGAAAGCCATAAAAGTTATTGTAAGTGGTCGGGTTTTCGAGCACAGTTCATCAGCAAAGAATTTGTTCTTTGTTCAAATGTAAGCAATTAGATTGAGATAGTTGAAGATATCTTTACACTGTCCCAATGAAATGAGTTTTTGAAAATCTTGTTATCGACTATTATTATGAAGAAAAACATATTCTTCAAATTTAATAGGGTAAATCAATGTTTTTCAATTATATTAGTGTATGTACTTCCCTGATACCTCCCCCCAAAATTATGTGACTAATAAATGTTAAAGCCTGTTTGTTAAGTGTTTGTTGACACCATTTGTTAAGAGCTCACCACACCCCGCCCCCTGCAGACACTTCCCTCCCTCAATTTTCTTTTTTATTCCACTGACTATTTCCTTGCTAACTTAAAAACATATTTGTTTTCTTTGATTTCTTTTCTTCTTTCCTTACAAAGTCTTCTACTCACTCTCAACTTGTCAAAAATTTCTCTGTGATTGACTTCATGGGGCTGTTGCCTTTTTTTGTTGTTGTTCTTTCCCTTTGCTTTGCTTAATTTCTCCAGGGAAAACATTTGGGTAGCAGTCAATCTATTATGCTGAATGTCCGTATGGTGTCTGGGTAAGGAATTTGCTTTAATATCTCAGGGATCCTGCCCCTTGCATACAGATGCCCATGAGGATGGAATGGAGCAATTAGTATGTGCTCTCTGCTCCATAGGTGGTGTCAGTTTGTTGTAAATCAAATTGGATATTGATATAATTTCTATTATTTTCACATCTCTCATGTTACGATGATTCAATATATTTTGGGGGGGCTGGAAAAAAGACTAAAAAGATTGAAACTACATTATCAGAGAATTAGAAGACCAGGGTGGGTAAGAGAGAGAGAAAAGCAGCTAGAACGTTCAGTTCACAGTTAGTGTTTGATCTCATGGTCACCACATGTTTTTGATTCATTCACTGATTGGTTTTTGGGTTTTATAATCCCTTCTTATGGATATGAGATATTTTGCTGGTTCAGTAATTCTAATTCTGCTCTAAATCATTTGATTGATGATTTTTTTACCCTTTGTGTAGAAGAGCAATAAAACTTATAATTGCCATGTAATAAATGACAGTTTATGAACCATAACTTAATTTGTAAATAAGCCTAAATTTCAAATTGATAGTTTGAATGATTTGAAGTTGACATGGTTACATAATGGAAACTTCTCAATAATTATGATATGAAATATCTTCCATGGTAATGATTCATTAAATTGGTGAGGGAAAAATGGTACCTCAATTTCCACAGCATAACCTTTATGCTTTCTCTTTCTTGGTGAATTGAACTTCTCTTAGCATTTGCTAGAAATGTATGTACTAAGAGTGGTGAACACAAAGCTCATGATTTCTAGTCTCCTCAAATCTGTGCACTTGCCTGCTCTGTCAGTTGTTAATTATTTTATCTTTGCAGGCCTCCCGTATCTTTCCTACCTTGCCTACCAAGCTTGCCTTTCTGTCATTTTCAAAGGTTTCCTGATTTTGTGTTCACTGTGACATTTTCGTATTTCTTTTCTGTCTGTGGACTTGGTTATGTTGCTTTCATTTTGAGAAGCTTGTTTTTGAGCGTCGGTCTTTCTGGAGCTCCTAGAGGTCTCTGAGCCATATACACAAGCCATTCTGACTCAGGTCAAGATTCATATTTTATATGTTGGGGGCGTATTTCGTAATCATGGAAATAACCATGAGCAAATGGTACAATTTTTGTAATAGAGATTGTCCCTTGAATGATTGTTTTCTTCTTCCATGAGGTGTGCTGTTCTAACTACCAGCATGATGGACTTCAATTTTCTGTCATTTTATTTCCAGTAGCAGTATCCAAAGTTCATACATTGTCCATGATAAAAATAACAATGTATTGTATATTATGGGAAAAAGATGGATTATTCAAGAAATGTTGATGTGTCATTATTCTTGGGACACTATGTTGTTAAGCATATTGCTTCATTTATTTCAGACAACCAAAACTGATTTCTTTCAGATGTTAAAAAAATAGAGAAAATATAGCTTTTGTAAGTTTTCATTGGTATAATTATAACAGAAAACCCATCAAAATTCATGCACTCAATTTAAATATTTAAACATCAAATGTAAACAGTCATGTTAAGGGGAAAAAAAGACAAACTTGGAAAAAATCATTGGCAATATACATGATGAAAAAAGGTTAATAGATTTAAAAGTGTAAGCTTTTTACACAATAGTAAGAAAGCAATAAATTTTACTCTAAATGGACGAATAGGCCATTTTTTCGGAGGAAACTTACAAATGGCCAAGAAACACATTAAAATGCCAAAAGTACAATAATTTTAAAATGTAATAGAGTTTGATATATTAAATTGGCAGATATTAGAAAGGTCAACAATACTCGATGTTAACTAGAGTCTGGGAAATTGAGTGCTCCCCTGAAAGTTGAACATGCTCATATAGATCTAGGGAAAATATAATTTAGTTTCTCATTTCTGGAATGGATTAAAATATTTGTATAAATATTGAAATCATACAAGTCACGTGACTCTATACTTCTATTGCCACCATAATCCTAAGAAAAGAGCCAGGCAAGGAAGCAAACTTATTCATTGGATAAGCCTTAATTATTAACTGGAAACAACCTACATCAATATAGGATAAATTAAACAAATTATGTTCTACTAATGTAAGGGAATGTTATGAAGCCATTAAAAACTGCCAAAAAGTTTGTGTACATTGATATGGAAAAACAATCACAATATATTTTGTGACTAAAAACAACAAAACCAAAAATCTCTAGCCCCGATTGTAAAACGGTATATGTAATTATGACTCCTATATATATATATACATACTTCAATATCCCTTTACCACTCTAACTTTATGTGTAATGTACAGTGTATATGCATGAGGTAATTTACTTTGTAATTTATTTCTATCGTTTTAATATTCGTGATAATATAAATTCATTAAAATTGCTATTACCAATACACATCTCTGTTCTCATCAGAGCATTGAAGTTAGGTCTATCCATGTGTCTCATTTCATTTTCACAGAATATCTTTGAGCGTATATATCTGAGATATTTTTTCTTATCTAACGAAAGAAAACTGTAGCTTCATTGGTATATTTTAGAGATTACATCTTAAAGTGATTAAAGTATCTTAGGAATTATATCTTAATGTTAAGTATTTTTAATATAAATATTTGCAGCAGATCTTTAAGATCCTCCAACTCTTCTTCTCTAATATTAATTATTTCCTGTATCAGGAGCTATGGGAGATATGAAGTCATTCTCCCACCTTCCATTTGTGTTTTTTTCTACTCTTTATGTTATCTCTTTAAAAGTGATAAAGAGTGTCCGTACATATGTTGGGTATAAGCTGTAGAGAGAGCCCATCTTCTAAGAGAGAAAGGCAATGTCTCTAGAGAATCATCGCACAGGAGTTCCACTCTGAAAGCTCTGAGGATAAATCTTGGTCCTGTGATCTTGGACAACTTACTGACTTCCCCCAGCTTCAGATTACTCATTTTTAATATGGGAGTACTGTTATCTACCATATAGAATTTTGTGAGTATAGATAGGAAAAGGACCGAATAAACAGTTAAAACTGAGTTACTATGTAAAAATTGGTAAGATGGTATAGTATAGGGAAGATAATAGATTATAGATAAATAGACAGACAGAATATGGTAATTATTAACAGAAAAAATTACAAGTGACTGATCTTTTCTTCCAATCAACTTTATTTCTAAGGAGTGATTAGAATGACTGGTGTTGGCATTTAAGCTTGGTGAGGAGGAGAGTTACAACATCCAGCAAGTGAGAGTTTAAAAGTTACTTGTAGTTGGCTTTCTAGAGCAAGCGAGCCTGCAAGGTGACCAAATACACAAAATGGAGAGATTTTAGGTTTTAGTTAAATCCAAATTCTGAAATTCCAAATGCTATAACACTGGAAGCTTGTGTCCTAATAAATTTGGTGACAAAATCTGACATGAGGACATTTCTAGCGTTACTTCTTACCACTGTCTGAACATTGGTACTTTGATACAGAGATAGCCATGTGTCGATTACAAGTGCTTCACACACTTCATTGATATATTCAAAATATATAATGGGTGAGTCTTTTAAAATTTTTAAAAAGTTCTGATTTCCAGAAGGACCAGAGTTTCAGATAAGAGATTATAGCCCTGCTAACTGCAAGTCCTAGGTTATGACCATGTGAATGAGAGACTGGACTAGGGTGGGGGGTGATATCCTCAAAGGACAGGACATCTAGAACCTGTGAGGCAGCCTAGCATGTGGTCAAGAACATGGACTTGAGGCAGTCTGCCTCGGGTTCAATCCAGGTTCTCCCCAACTTCTTAACCTCCCAAGGACTCAGAATTGTCAGCTGTGAGAGGGGTATAATAATACTACTTACTTCAGGGAGTTATTATGATGACTTAAGGAACTGATACTTCTAAAGCACTCATAGCAAAAGTTTACATTTTACATATTGTACATATTGAGAGTAGTAGTAGAGGTAATAACAGAGTGATGAGTATTAAAATTAAGGTAAAAGATGGAGGAAGGACCCTGTGGTCAATGTTTAACTGTATTGAAGAGAGGCCTGATTGACACAATCTGATGATATTAGGGAATTTAAGGAAGAAGGAGAGAGAATGCTCTAACGTCATGAAGAGGAACAAGGGGGATGCATGGCCACCTTGTCACTCTGCCTGCTGGGAAGCAGAGACCTCAGGTGAAGGCCAGGTCCTAGCAGGTACACAGAACCTACACAGAAAGAAACACGTTTCTAAAGTTATTTATTGGTATTTATTCATTTCATTGTTGTCTTCAGATTTTAACTCAGTTGTGTGGAAATATCAGTCTCAGAAACTGGACTGTGGCAAACTTTTCGCTAGTCAGAAAAATAAGAAAAATAAGAATGATGAAACAAGTGGTTCATAATAGAAGATTTATTCACTTTACAAGATTGTCTTTTTTTGTTAAATAATAGCTTTCCTATACTTTCTAT
>NW_011889224.1:228370-230565 GCF_000151845.1 Pteropus vampyrus | reverse complement strand
TCAGTTGTGTGGAATTGTCAGTCTGAGAAACTGGACTGTGGCAAAGTTTTCACAGGTCAGAAAAAGGAGAAAAATAAGAATGATGAAACAAGGGCTTCATAATAGAAGATTTATTCATTTTGCAAGACTGTCCTTTTTTCCTAAGTAATGTCTTTCCCATACTCTAGATATTAAAGCATGCTTTTCTTATGAAATGTTGGTAAAGTACATGAAGTTGTTGTTGCTGCTGCTATTTCTGATTTTCCTCACTGGTAAAGTTAAAATTTGATTATTATTCATTGATTACCCAAATTTTTAACCAAATTTATTATTTCTGAAACCCCAAATTTTAGCAACTACTGTCCTGACTCACTTGTATGTTTAATAGTAAAGGTGATGTATTGCCAGTGGGTAGCAATTTTCTATGTGTCAAAACACACTAGAGCAGCATCTGATGAACTCCAAACATTAGAGACAGTGAAGCTGTAATGAATGATAATAACCTGACATTAGCCAATGGAAGTAGATATTCAAGAAATCAACCACATAGAGAAATTAATATCAAATATATGTTATGAAACGATTGTCCTGCATTTTTCTACCTTTTTTGCTACCTATGAAAACTTCACAGAAATCTAAGTTATTTTTTACTTTCATATTTGAGGTTAGTCAATAAAGAATAACTAGCCCCATGCTGAGATATAAATTGGAACATCTTCCAAAGGCCTTAAAATTCTTTCACACATATGATACTTCCTATCTTGCTCTTAGATCACCTTGAGTAAATGGATTTGCAACAGTTACAGATCAAGATTAGGCAGCAATCATGTCTCTCAGGGGTCTGTGATTTTACCACCAAGGACAGCTTCTGAGGCAAACTTTTGTTATCCTGTGTCATCTAAAGTTTTCAGTCTGATATCTGCACTTAACATTTAGCTTGCGAATTTTACCTTCTCTAAAACATTTCTAAAATAAAAGCCTATTAAGTCAGTCATCTCCCAAGTGTATGGGAGTGTGATGTAGGACTTATTATGATGGACTGACAGACATTGCAGAAAGATGCCTTAATGATCTCTGCGGTCCTTACAGTGGACAAACTCAGCCCTTTGTTAATGAGAGCAAGGGGAGCGAAGTGTTTCATACACTTGTCTCAGCATGAGAGGCAAGAAGCACCTGAACACAAAGCAGAGTCAAAGTGTTAAACTGTAAATGCACAGCAGATAGTAATGATAATACACAGTCAATATATTTAACTGACAGTCTAAGCAAATTTTCAAGTGATTGCATAACTGAGCCGGGTCTTATTTTACTTCTCACATAAGTCAATTGTGTTTAACAAGTACTTTTTAGAAATATATGTTAACTACTTATAGAATATTTTTATTGCGGTGAGAAACAACACAAAATTAATTTTTCTCCATTCACAGTTTCCACATGAGCAAATATGACATTGTCATCCCTTCATGAGATCTCAGGCAGACCTCAGAGCTGCCCAGTCACTCTGAGTGTTAAAGATTTTCACTATGGTCTGCTCCATTTAAGAACTACAGTCTATATCTAATTGTGCCCAGTGCTAGCACGGTCTAAGCTTAAAAAGCCTGGTTTTAGGGAAGGAGCTTGTTTTGATTTTTCATTTCCTTATCTCACTCTGCTTTCTGCTCTATTCCACTGGGAGAAAGAGAGAGTAGAAGAAAAGAAGTATAATCATTTGATACCAAAATTGGTCTCCTTGCAACCTTCACTTGGCGATCATGCCTACATGAACTGTATAGTGAGCCTTCCTATAATGACCCTGTCATGCAGTGCTTATTTGGGTTCTTCAGGCATCTCTGCAGGAGACATTTTCATGCCCAGGTTCCTAATCTTGTGATCAGCATTGTATTGACTTTTTCAACATCTTCCTCAAGTACTATGCCACGTGTTACTGACATTTTGTGTACTCTAAAATGGAAGGCCAGGCAGAAAGGCCAAGCCTGACTGGCTCCCATGTGTGTATTAGCCCACATGAAACAAATGACTCTTTGCACTTGAGATAGTGACAGCATAGGCTTCTCCCCCTGCTGGCCCAATTCTCCTCCCAGCCATCTCTCTCCAATTCTTCTTGCCTCTGCTCAACATAAACACAGAGCAGGTCTGTAAGACGATTGAATAAGCAGATCTAAAGAGGGACTCAAGCTTGAATCATCTCACCAATACCTTCATCAATGGAGTGGTCC
>NW_011889224.1:225652-228320 GCF_000151845.1 Pteropus vampyrus | reverse complement strand
TTGCATGTGAGTAACAATTTTATATCTGTCAAAACAAACTAGAGCAGCATCTGATGAACTCCAAACATTAGAGACAGTGAAGCAGTAATGAATGATAATAACCTGACATGATTCAATAGAAGTTGATATTCAAGAAATCAACCACATAGAGAAATTAATATCAAATGTATGTTATGAAACGGATTGTCCTGCATTTTTCTACCTTTTTTGCTACCTATGAAAACTTCACAGAAATCTAAGTTATTTTTTACTTTCATATTTGAGGATAGTCAATAAAGAATTTCTAGCCCCATGCTGAAATATAAATTGGAGACTCTTCCTAAGGCCTCTAAAATTCTTGCACACATATGACGCTTCCTATCTTGCTCATAAGATCATCTTGAGTAAATGGATTTGCAACAGTTAAAGATCAAAATTAGGCAGCAATCATGTCTCTCAAGGATCTGTGATTCTAACACCAAGGACGGCTTGTGAGGCTAAACTTTATTATCTTGCATCATCTAAATTTTTCAGTTTGATATCTACACTTAACCTTTAGCTTGCAAATTTTACCTTCTGTAAAACATTTCTAAAATAACAGCCTATTAAGTAAATCTCCTCCCAAGTGTATGGGAGTGTGAGATAGGACTCGTTAGGACAGACTGACAGACTTTGTGGAAAAATGCCTTAATGATCTCTGTAGTCCTTCTAGTGGACAAACTCAGATGTTTGTTAATGAGAGAAAGGGGTGAGAAGTGTTTTGTACTCTTGTCTTTCAGCATGAGAGGCAAGAAGCACCTGAACACAAAGCAGAGTCAAAGTGTTAAACTGTAAATGCACAGCAGATAGTAATGATAATACACAGTCAATATATTTAACTAACAGTCTAAGTAAATTTTCAAGTGATTGCATAACTGAGCCGGTCCTTATTTTAGTTCTCACATAATTAGATTGTGTTTAATAAGTATTTTTTAGAAATGTATGTTAACTATTTATGGAATATTTTTTTGTGGTGAGAAACAACACAAAATTAATTTTTCTCCAATCACAGTCGCCACATGGGCAAATCTTCCTTTGTTATTCCTTCATGAGATCGCAGGCAGACCTCAGAGCTGCCTAGTCACTCTGAGTGTTAAAGATTTTCACTATGTTCTGCTCCATTTGAGAACTACAGTCTATATCTAATTGTACCCAGGGCTAGCGCAAACTAAGCTTAAAAAGCCTGGTTATAGGGAAAGAGCATGTTTTGGTTTTTCATTCCTTATCTCACTCTGCTTTCTGCTCTATTTCAGTGGGAGAAGGAGAGAGTAGAAGAAAAGAAGTATAATCATTTGATACCAAAATTGGTCTCCTTGTAACCTTCACTTGGTGGTCATGCCTACATCATCTGTGTAATGAGCCTTCCTATAATGACCCTGTCATGAAGCGCTTATTTGTGTTCTTCAGGCATCTCTGCAGGAGGCATTTTCGTGCCCAGTTCCTAATCTAGTGCTCAGCACTGTATCGACTTTTTCAACATCTTCCTCAAGTCCTATGTGATGTGTCACAGCCATTTTGTGTACTCTCAAATGGAAGGCTGGCCAGAAAGGCCAAGCCTGACTGGCTTCCATGTGTGTATTAGCCCACATGAAACTAATGACTCTTTGCACTTGAAATAGTGACAGCATAGGCTTCTCCTCCTGCTGGCCCAGTTCTCCTCCCAGCCATTTCTCCACAGTTCTACTTGCCTCTGTTCAACATCAACACAGGGCAGGTCTGTAAGACGATTGAATAAGCAGATCTAAAGAGGGACTCAAACTTGAATCATCTCACCAATATCTTCATCAGTGGAGTGGTCCCCTGGACAATGGGACTCGAGGAGCAAAAGCCTGTAAGCTTCCTACTCATAGACTGTAAAGAGAGATTGAAAGAGGTGAACTGCAATATTTCACCCACATTAGAGAACTAGGCAGTGGGTAGGCTATCCCAAAATGAGTCACCCATGAGAGTCACACATGTAACTCTTAACAGCGTCTATATTTTGGTGGCTGCCACATTCAGGTCATTGTGCAAAATGGACTATGATACCACAAGGCATGAGAAATCTTTTGTCCCACTATTGATATTCTCCATATTCCATTTCTGTTCTACTATAGAGGGTGAGTGGCATTACAAGAGAGGGAAATGAACTGTAAAAGCAGACGTATCTCCCACCCCACTGTAGGACCCTACCCTAAAACCTAGGCTTGGATAGCTTTGACTGGAATAGGAAAGATAAAAGTGCTAAACTGGATTTAACTTTAAAGTTTTCGTCTGAGTTAGAATTCACTTTGATATGGGATTTCCAATCCCAGAAACTTCGTAGCTAACTATGTAATCTGCCCATGGTGTTTTAAAACATTGGAACAGGAGAGTCAAGAGAGAAGTCTACATGCACTAGTACATAACGTAGTGAAGCCATTTTACGTCTGTGAAGCACCAGTGCAGACTGTTCAAAAATTAGTGGCATATTCAATGGGCCAAGAGTGCCAATTATTCCCAAGGGAAGACCAATCCGGTGACTAGAGTCCCATTTTTCATACTTTTTCTGAAATACTTGGGGAATACTTCCCACCATTTATCCATACACTTTGAGCAATCTCTTTAATTTCTTAAGAAATAAATAATAAATAATTATTTAGTAGTTTTGAATACATTCTTGTTTCCCCTA
>NW_011889224.1:222910-225602 GCF_000151845.1 Pteropus vampyrus | reverse complement strand
TCGGTGCCTGTCACATTCAGGGCATTGTGCAAAGTCTACTATGATACCACTAGGCATGAGAAATCTTTTGTCCCACTATTAATATTCACCATATTCCATTTCTATTCTATTATAGAGGGTGAGTGTCGTTACAAGAAGAGAGGGAAAAGAACTGTAAAAGCAGACTTATCTCCCACCCCACAATAGGACCCTACCCTAAAATCTAGGCTTGGATAGCTTTCACTGGAATAGGAAAGATAAAAGTTCTAAACCTGATGTAACCTTAAAGTTTTCATCTGAGTTAGAATTCACTTTGATATGGGTTTAAATCCCAGAAACTGCGTGGAAAGCCATGCAATCAGCCCACGGTGTTTTAAAAAGTTGGACCAGGAGAGTCAAGAGAGCAAGTCTGCACGCACTAGTACATAACATAGCGAAGCCATTTTACATTTGTGAAGCACCAGTGCAGAGTTTTCCAAAATTAGTGGCATATTCAATGGGCCAAGAGTGCCAATTATTCCTAAGGAAGGACCAATCTGGTGACTAGAGTCCCAATTTTCATGCTTTTCTGAAAAATTTGAGGAATACTTCCCACCATTTAACCATACACTTTGAGTAATCTCTTAATTTCTTATGAAATAAATGATAAATAATTATTTAGTAGTTTCGAATATATTCTTAAGTGTCCCCTATTTAAGCTTTCATGACTAAAAATAAATTTGATGGTAATTTCTCATCAAAAAATGAACACTTGATTTCTGAGTTATTTTAAGGGTTGATATTTCAGAGCACTAAAAACAAACAAAACAAAACAAAACAAAACCAACGTGGCAAAATGTAGGCAATGAGCAATCAGAATGGACGCTTTGCTGAGAGAGAGAGCAGGCCCAGGAGGTGCCCTCCTTTGCCTTGCATTGATGTTTAAATTGAACTGATCATGAGGAACCCTTGGAGTTTGGGAAGAGGAGCCAGAGATAAGGTCACAAAGGGTTGCAGGGATCAGAGTAATATATTTCCCAACTTGTATTTAAGCGTTTCAACACTTTCCTAGTTGGAATGGTCCAATTGGTATCTATGTCTGAAGATCCACCCTGTTAACATAACTGAGCACATAGTTTCATTTATCTTATCTGAAGTCCCATATCTGGAAAAAAAAAAAAAGTCATGGGATTAAATTGACTAAAAAACAGAGTGGAGAAAAATACAACCCAAAATACACACAGTGGAGGTGATTAGAGCAGTAAGAGCTATTCTCATGAATAGAGCTTGAGAGAAATTCTAAATCCCAGAAAGACCAATCAAAGAGTAAAAGGAAGAAAACAAAAGCAATTGTTCAGAACGTTCCTTCTGGCTTAAGGAAAGGTCTAAGGCTTCCAATTAAAAGTATCCACCAAGTGCAAAGAGGACAAATGAAAAACACACAGGGCACACATTCAGACAAGTATAGAGAGAAAACTTTAAAAAGCTCTTAGGACAGGGGCCAGAGGGAGGAAGTTAATTTAAGACAAAGGAATGAACATCCTGCTAGCATCACACTTCTTATCAGTACTAGGTCTTAGAAGCCATTGGAGAAATGCTTTTAAAGTTCTGAGGGATTTTTTTAAAAAACCGATATTGTAATTCTAGTTAAAATTATCACTATAATTGAAATCCTATAAACCTCCTGAAAGCTATTTCAGAAATTTGTATATATAAAATAGATGGCCATAAATCTATAGGACCCGGTAAGCCAGATCTAACGGAGAAGAATTGAGGCAAAATCCTCAGAAAAGAGAGATTACGCTGCGACCAGATATTGGAGGAGATGAGGATGGACCCATCGAGGCCCTGTGGACAGATGGACACCACTGCAGTGTGCCTAGCCTTCTACATGAATTCATGAGACTCAGGTTGTCTGATCTTGCTCAGGGTACTTAAGCCATAGCTTGCAACTACAAAACCATGGCTTAGGATAGATTATTTAAAAGGTTTCTTTCAGTACTGATATTTTGTGCGTCCTTCATCACATTCCAATGACCGAGTAGCAAGGGGAATGTGAAACATAATATTTTTGATTTGGGAAATTTTTTTGTCCCTTGAATTTAGCTACCAATATCCTACAGTTAGAAAGGGGGCTCTTTCCAGAGGACAATTCTCTTTTGTGAAGGGATGAATCTTTCTATTTATACTGGTTGAAATATGCTACCTTGGGCATGTGACTTACTTCTTTATGTCTAAGGTTCCTCATTTTAAAAGGGAAGTAATAACATTCCTTTGCTCATAGGGTTGTTGTGAAGATTAAGTGCAGGCAAGGCAGTTCCAAGCACAGAATGAGTGTCCCATAAACATAGATAAATGATGATTAGGTTGAAATTGTTTTCCTTGTTAGATCCTTCTGGTTCTGAAGTTCATGATTTGCATACGGAAAACACTCAATAAATGTTCATTGAAGCAAAGGCCTGTAGACTGGTCCCCACACAACCAGAGTAGTTCACAGAAAGAATAATGAGGACAGTAGCTTGTGTCTTTTACAACGAGAGTTTTCAAACATTTATAAAACTAGAGAGTTTAGTATGTTGATCTAGGAAAGGAAGTAGTAAAATCAGATGATTTGTCTAATATAATAGAAAGGTGACTAAGAAAGGAAAGACAAGTATAAATATATAAATGTAGCATCAAACAAAAAGTACTGGTTTGAATCCTGAAGCTTTGTAATATTCATCAGAATTCTTAA
>NW_011889224.1:222106-222860 GCF_000151845.1 Pteropus vampyrus | reverse complement strand
TAATTACATTCCCTTGCTCATAGGGGTGTTGAAGATTAAGTGCAGGCAAGGCATTTCCAAGCACAGAATGAGTGTCCCATAATCATAGAAAAATAATGATTAGATTTAAATTGTTTTTCTTGTTAGATACTTCTAGATCTGGAGCTCAAGTTTTGCATACGGATAACACTCAATAAATGTTCATTGAACAAAGGCCTGTAGACTAGTCCCCACACAACCAGAGTAGTTCACAGAAAAGAATAATGAGGACAGTACCTTGTGTCTTCTACAATGAGAGTTTTCAACACTTATAAAACTAGACAAGTTAGTATGTTTATCTAGGAAAGGTAGTAGTAAAATCGATGAGTTGTCTAAAGTATTAGAAAGGCTACTAAGAAAGGAAAGACAAGTATAAATATATAAAACCACCATCATACAAATGTACTGGTTCGAATTCTGAAGCTTTATAATATTCATTAGAATTCTCAAATACTTTGATTTAGCTTCTTTATCTTTAAAATAGGCAGTAGGATTATTCTATAGCTTGCAAAACAGGATTAGAAAAAGTTACTATAGTGAAACCTCTAGTATCAAAAGAAGTTGATGATATTCACTGTTAGAACTGAAGAATTGTGGGTACAGTGACAGTAAGCAGTCAGGGGTGGTTTTAATCATCTGTAAAATCAAGTAAAGACAAGAATTTCTCACAAGAATTTCTCACAGGAATGGTATAATCAGAAAGAATACACTCTTAGAATAGGTTTACCAATTCAAA
>NW_011889224.1:221607-222056 GCF_000151845.1 Pteropus vampyrus | reverse complement strand
GAAAGGAAAGACAAGTATAAATATATAAATGTAGCATCAAACAAAAAGTACTGGTTTGAATCCTGAAGCTTTGTAATATTCATCAGAATTCTTAAATACTTTGATTTAGCTTCTTTATCTTTAAAATAGGCAGTAGGATTATTCTACAGCTTGCAAAACAGGATTAGAAAAAGTTACTATAGTGAAACCTCTAGTATCAAAATAAGTTGATGATATTCACTGTTGGAACTAAAGAATTGTGGGTACAGTGACAGGAAGCAGTCAGGGTTGGCTTAAATCATTTGTAAAATCAAGTAAAGACAAGAATTTCTCACAAGAATGGTATAATCAGAAAGAATACACTCTTAGAATAGATTTACCAAATCAAAGCATTTGTGTGATAGAAATTATGTGCTAATACATGACGTTGATTTATATCAGTTAGAAATTAAAGAAACAAGCAAGAAATG
>NW_011889224.1:220843-221557 GCF_000151845.1 Pteropus vampyrus | reverse complement strand
AAATCAAGTAAAGACAAGAATTTCTCACAAGAATTTCTCACAGGAATGGTATAATCAGAAAGAATACACTCTTAGAATAGGTTTACCAATTCAAAGCATTTGTGTGATAGAAATTATGTGCTAACACTTCATGTTAATTTATATCAGTTAGAAATTAAAGAAACAAGCAAGAAATGTTTGATGTATATTTGTTCCTGCCTCAAATATGATAACCGGACTTTTAAAATCTTGATGTTGTCTTGTGAAAAAGCTAAGAGAATAGAGTCAAGTCATTTATTGTTCATGGGACATACAGCACCCTCCACTTTGACTACCAAGAACAATTCTCTGAAATAACTGACTTGGTTTATCCACTGTGGATTACATAACTAATTGTTTCTCTTTGTGCTTTGGAACCTAGTTTGTGGGTCCTACTACATTTTCTAGCCTCTGTCTTGGATTCATTTTATTTCCTTCATTTTAGTTTTCTTTTTTTTTTGAACACATTTTTAAGCTATGTTTTTTGTGTATCCTTGAAGTCCCTGTCCATAATTTTTGAAACAAGGTGCAAATTAAGTGAATAAAGAATAAATTAATTTCAAAATAAAGTAACATAACAAAATAAGAATAACAATCTTAGAATCCTGGCTTAAATGTATGTTAACTGGTACAACTTCTGAACTCTAATGTAATTTTTGACTTAACAATAAGAAGCTCACTGAGTTTCTGCTAGTT
>NW_011889224.1:220245-220793 GCF_000151845.1 Pteropus vampyrus | reverse complement strand
AAATCAAGTAAAGACAAGAATTTCTCACAAGAATTTCTCACAGGAATGGTATAATCAGAAAGAATACACTCTTAGAATAGGTTTACCAATTCAAAACATTTGTGTGATAGAAATTATGTGCTAACACTTCATGTTAATTTATATCAATTAGAAATTAAAGAAACAAGCAAGAAATGTTTGATGTATATTTGTTCCTGCCCCAAATAGGATAACCGGACTTTTAAAATCTTGATGTTGTCTTGTGAAAAAGCTAAGAGAATAGAATCAAGCCATTTATTGTTCATGGGACATACAGCACCCTCCAGTTTGACTGCCAAGAACAATGCTCTGAAATAACTGACTTGGTTTATCCACTGTGAATTACATAAATAATTGTTTCTCTTTGTGCTTTGGAACCAAGTTTGTGGGTCCTACTACATTTTCTAGCCTCTGTCTTGGATTCATTTTATTTCCTTCATTTTAGTTTTCTTTTTTTTTTTTTGAACACATTTTTAAGCTATGTTTTTTGTGTATCCTTGAAGTCCCTGTCCATAATTTTTGAAACAAGG
>NW_011889224.1:218680-220195 GCF_000151845.1 Pteropus vampyrus | reverse complement strand
TTTACCAAATCAAAGCATTTGTGTGATAGAAATTATGTGCTAATACATGACGTTGATTTATATCAGTTAGAAATTAAAGAAACAAGCAAGAAATGTTTGATATATATTTACTCCTGCCCCAAATAGGATAACCGGACTTTTAAATACTTTATGTCTTCTTGTAAAAAGCTAAGAGAATAGAATCAAGGCATTTATTGTTTATAGGACATACAGCACCCTTCAGTTTGACTACCAAGAACAATTCTCTGAAATAACTGACTTGGTTTATCCACTATGGATTACATAAGTAACTGTTTTCTTTGAGCTTTGGAACCAAGTTTGTGGGTCCTACTACATTTTCTATCCTCTGTCTTGGCTTCATTTTATTTCCTTCATTTTTGTTTTCTTTCTTTTTTTTGAATACATTTTTAAGCTATGTTTTTTCTGTATCCTCGAAGTCTCTGTCCATAATTTTTGAAACAAGGTGCAATTTAAGTGAATAAAGAATATATTTATTTAAAAATAAAGTAACATAACAAAATAATAACTATCTGATATCCTGGCTTAAATGTATATTAACTGGTACAATTTCTGAACACTAATGTAACATTAGGCTTAACAGTAAGAAGCTCACTGAGTGTATGACTGTACTTTATGATGCTAGTTACCTTTCCCATGTAAATTGATATTATAGTTATTCCCTATAATAACTAAAGTGTTATTACAGTTAATAGCTCTATCTCATGACTAATTTTACCTGACTCTGAAATCACAGATTTAGAACTGCAAATCTGAACACCAGACAGAACATGCTCACGCCTCTCTGAGCAAGGGGCCACCAACTCTCTAAATATATATCTTAATTGCATTTACTCTTTAATAGAAAAATATTACAAAGCAGCTGAGAAATGATATAGACAGGGATTGAACTGTTTAAAGTAATAAAAGGCAGGATTTAGATAATGAGTATATACCAGAGCCTTTATATATTCTTCTACATTTTCTCAAGACTACTGCAAGAGAGGAGTTATTAACCAGGGTAATATAATGAGGACCAGAGAACGAAGCAGCAAAGATCACAGTGTTAAATGTCAGAGATGGTATTGCAATCCAGGCATTTCCGGCTCCAAGGATGCGTTCCATTACAATAAGATTTTAATGTTATATTTACCAAAGAACATTGTACCTGATTTCAAGTGTTTGGGTCAAAATTGAAGCATAATTTAATTATTTTACCTAAGAAGATCTTTCACATTTATGATCAATTTTCCCCATTGAGACTCCATTGAGAATCTATTTTCAATCTCCTCCCAGTGTAAAACCAAAACCTACTCAGAAAATAAATTTATCGTTGAGGAATTTTCTCTTAAGACTTGACCAGTGATGATTAGCTTCAGCGCTTTTCGAAACCAAGGATAAAATAAAGCATAAATCAAGGGGTTCATTGCTGAGTTATAGTAAGCAATCCAAGCTAATATTTCAAAAATATATGTGGGTGTGATGAAACCTAGGAAGGCATCAATTATTGAATCAATG
>NW_011889224.1:218006-218630 GCF_000151845.1 Pteropus vampyrus | reverse complement strand
GTGTATGTTTAACTCTACAAGAAACTGCAAACTGTCTTCTAAAGTAATTGCACCATTTTGTACTCCCACCAGCAATCTATAAATGTTCCAATTGCTCCAAGTCCTGTTCGACACTTGGCACTGTCCTTTCTTTTTATAGTAACCATCTTAGATAATGTGTAGTAAGTAGTATTTCGTTTTGGATTTAGGAATGATGATATTGAGAATCTGTTTTTGTAATCACTGTTCTTGAATGTATCCACTTTGGTGAACTGTCCATGAACATCGTGCCCATTTTTAATGAATTTTAAAGTTTTCTTATAATTGAGTTGACTGTTCTTTAGAAATAGGTGTTACGAATAGTGGATTTTTCATTTTTTTGAGAGTTTTTTTGTAGAGTAGAACGTTTAAATTTTGATGAAGACCAACTTATAAATTTGTTGTGTCACAACAATTTTTTTTTTGTGCTTCTTCTAGAGTTTTTATAATTTTAGTTCTTTAGGTTTATGATTCTTTTCATATTAATTTTTAATATGTTGTGATGGCGAGCCTGAAATTTTTTACTATTGGTAGAAGTAGTATTTGGATATTCAGTAATTTCAGCAGCATTTCTTGAAAAGACTGTTCTTTCTCTAGTAAATGATG
>NW_011889224.1:216400-216661 GCF_000151845.1 Pteropus vampyrus | reverse complement strand
TTTGGATATTCAGTAATTTCAGCAGCATTTCTTGAAAAGACTGTTCTTTCTCTAGTAAATGATGTTTGTTCTTTTTGTCAAAAAACATTCAACCATATATGTGTGTCTCAATTTCTGGACTCTATTCTAATCCATTAATTTCTATATCTATATTTAGGTCAACATCTTATTTTCTTGACGGAAACTCCAAAGTAAGTATTAAAGCCAGGTTGTCTATTCTTCGATTTTTATTGATTGATTGATTGTCTTAGAAAATTTTAT
>NW_011889224.1:215908-216350 GCF_000151845.1 Pteropus vampyrus | reverse complement strand
GGGGTCCAGGCGAGTAGGAAGTTTTGACACAGGATCCATTCAGGTTCTCGAAGCAGAGCTGCGCAGCTGCAGGAGGGGGCAAATCACTGCCCATGTTCTCCGTTTTGACCCTGGGAAAGCTATTCTCTTTAAATACCTTTTTAAAAAGGGGCATTTACAATATGTCAGTAATTGCCAGTACATTCCGTCCCATTTCCTTTGTAAGTAGAAATCCTTATTTTCATGTTTAGAAATTGATTCATACCTTTATCTCATAAATCTACTCCAACTGAATAACTAGGTAGATTTTATCATTCCCCCAAATCTGTTTGTTTAAACTTAAAAAAAAAAAAAATCTTTCCTTGCATTACCTGGTACATATCTGAGAACCATTAGTCTTCCAAGAGCTGCTATATGATGCATGTAAGAATGCCATATTTTATTAGCTTTCTTTTCCTAATTT
>NW_011889224.1:215518-215858 GCF_000151845.1 Pteropus vampyrus | reverse complement strand
TTTCTTGACGGAAACTCCAAAGTAAGTATTAAAGCCAGGTTGTCTATTCTTCGATTTTTATTGATTGATTGATTGATTGATTTTCTTAGAAGATTTTATTTTCTGTTATTTTTTCCCCCTCTTTAATTCCTGCCCACCCTCCCCTCCGCAACTTCCACACTTGAGCTATGAGTGTTCCCTTTTGCCCTTAAGAACTGAATCTCTGAAGGCGGGGCGTCTACTTCCACACGCTCATGGTATGTACCTTGGGTCTGGTGCACCCCGGGTAAGGTCCATGGCTCTACCTGGGGAGCAAACCCAGGACCTTCTGAGCGTAAAGCAGACATGGTAACAGCTACTC
>NW_011889224.1:214902-215386 GCF_000151845.1 Pteropus vampyrus | reverse complement strand
TGAAATAGAAATGGAAATAGACATAGTCCTTCACTTTAAAATCTATGTCTAAAATTCGAAAGCCATATTGTTTATTGTTACTAAGAAGATTTTACAGAAAATATTTTTCTGATAAATGATTTCTGGTCATTTTTACAATCAGCTCTTTTATATAACGTATAAATTATATTTGAAAATTTCATGCTTTTTTAGCTAAAAATCAGGATTATCTTTTTATTTATTTACTTATTTATTCATTTATTTATCTATTTATTTTTCTATTTAATCATGGTGACCTTGCTTAATGAAATCTAGTAAGTTTCAGGTGTACAATTTAACAATAAGGCATATGTATATATATGTATTGCATTGTGTGTTCACCGCCCATAGTTTCATTCATTTTTATTCACGTTACAGACATGATAAATGTACCACACTTGTAATCACCTCCACTATCAAGGTATGGCATTTTTCTAACACCTCAGCCATTTTATCAGAGCCCTTT
>NW_011889224.1:209510-212497 GCF_000151845.1 Pteropus vampyrus | reverse complement strand
TAAGTGGGAAACTTCTAAAAGGTAGCTCATCAACCATTAGTTTATTTTCAGAATAAATGTAAGCACTAAGTTAAGAAATTTAAGAATTGTTTCATAATTTTAAATTTATGATGATATTAAATATAAGAAATGTATAAAAACTTTCAAAATTGGGGAAATAGTTGTCCGATTAGCCAGGAACAAAGACATGAGAAGGTGTCTGTATTAAACTATTATAGAGGTATTTACTGCACTAAATAAGAAATGATAAAATGGCTTTACATACGTCAACGTTCTTAACGCTCCATACGCATCCTTACCATAGGTTCTGGTTTCTTCTAATTTTATTAAATTCTTAATTTCCTTTTAGTTGTGAAATCTGTCATCATCTTCTCTGTGATGCTGAACTCTCTTTTATCTTCAGAAAGTCTTTCTTCTTTTTTTTGCCACACTATTCCACTTTGCTAGGGTCATCGTAAATGAAAAGCACAGATGGGGTGACTTAAAAAAGAGAAATTAATTCCAGACATTAGAACTCTAAGATCACAGTGTCAACAAGATCGATTTGTTCTGAGGCGCGCCCCCTCGTCTTCCCTCTGCGTCCTTACCTGGTCTTCCCTCCATGTGTGTCTGTGACCCTGTTTCCTCTCTTGATAAGAACACTAGTCCTATTAAAGTAGGGCTCCCCCTAAAACTCATTTTAACTTAATTACCTTTTAAAAGACCTTATCTCTAGGTATGTTACTTTCTGAAGTACTGGGAGGTTAAGACTTTGACATATGCATTTTGTGGGATATGATTCAGCCCATAGCAGACATAGTCCAGGTTTGATGACACTATCCAAGGGTCTGTTTGTTTGCTGCTCCTCTGTGACTATTTCTCCCTGTTCTTTCAATGTCTGTACCTTCCATGAGCTTTGGTGCAACAGGAAAGCATCTCCTGCTTAATGGCTGGTCAGAATCTCGGAATGTTCACATGTAACATTGTGGAACCAATAAATCAGCCTTGGGACCAGGTGTTGATTACAGAAATTGCCAGAAGTTTTGCAAGCGGAAAATCCATCAATTATCATTAGCAATGGTTATTTCTACACTGAAGTTTCTCATTTGAAAATTGTGTGTATTTCACTTCCCAAGAATGTTGTAGGGTCAAAAATTTTAAGCTAATACTGCAAAATAGTTCTATTAAAAAGAATATAAACAATGTGTGTTCTAATTTTACATTTTTCCCATGGAATATTTTATACTATTAATTCAACAAAAGTTATTTTGGGCTACATATCTGGAGTATTTCACGTGATGAAACTAAATTGTTGTAAAATAATGTTGTTAAACATTTTTTCTTTTTCTTTTTCTTTTTCGGTTTATCTGTAGAGTAGCCCAGTTAAAATGATTGATGTATTTTTTTTCTAATTTGTTTTCACTATGACTTTTTATTGCTTTCAAAAGATATTGAGCATTAATTATATGAAAGTGCCTGTGTCAGGAATTGCTAAAGATAAAAAATGTATTTTATATAGTACTTTTCTCAAGGAAACTCGTTTTGTAGGTAATACAGACAACACATTTTAAACTATATTATTGAGGAAGGAAAAAGTGTCAGAGATGCTAAGTCCTGTAAACAGAAGACTCGTTTGCCATCAGAAGGCCGGTACCTGGCGTTGGTCATTTCTATAACATTGTCTTCACTCATGCATGTAGTCCCATGGCCTGAGGAGATAAAAATTACAAAAGGAGACAATGTAACGGTAAAAGGACTTTTGATGGTGCTACCAGCATGTTTGTACTTGAGGAAGCAGACAAGAATGTGTACACTTTTTTTGTCAAGAGCAGTAATATCCATAAATGGAGATTTGAGCTTCGCAGATCAGAAGACAATAGGTAGATTAGGAACATAACAATCTATAAATGAAGTTTCATTTTATCACTTACTATCTTTAATAGATCAGATTAGCTATAACAAATTTAAAAAAGATATGATATTCCCTATTTTTACAGGACAGAGTACAAACATAGATAAAATTAAGGGAAAGATTTAGATAAAAGTCCCAGTCTAAAAATCTCTCACTGTATCGCACTGTTGCTAAATTAAGGTATAAGTAATGAATATAACAAAAGTTGAAAGAAAAATTAAAGATTTTTGAAATTTATCCTATGGGCCAGAAAAATATTGCATTGTTATGAATGACACAAAAAGCTCCAATAGAATTCTAAATTTAGAACTTCTTTTGAACAAGTAGTGCATATGTAGAACTTCACAGAGGAGAGAGACAGTAAGAGGTTAGATTCTTCCATATATATCATGATCATCTTTCCTAAGTGTGACTACCACAGATATGCTGATCTTACCTCTCTAATAATACAGGCAAATAATGCCTTTGTTAGTACCAGATGATACCTCTTTGGCCATAGATGACTGAATTAAAGTTGCAAGAATGATTTCAAAAAAACATATCACTAGGTTAGGCTGAATTCATAATATCATCACTCATGAGAATACAAACTAACACATCAGATCATGTTACTACTATGCATTAGAATAAAGATTCCTGGACTATGCCTATGTTCTGCTTCTCTAAGTTCTGATGTCTCATTGTTTCCTTCATTAATATGACAGAAAAATGTATTTATCATGAAAATTTTGCACATGACTAGAGGTAGAAGCATTCTCTTTAGGGTCTAGCTAAGGACAAGATTGTTCAATATTATCACATTGCATAAATACTGTTTCAGAAGTACTAATGAATGCAATTATACAAGAGAAATAACTAGATATAGAAAATCAAAAATAGGAAATTAAGTGATTATTTGCAGCCGATATGACTAAAAACAAATTCGTCTAAGTCTGCCTTGGTGCTATTGAGAACTAGTGAGAAATACCAATGATACATAGAAACAGAAATTATAGACGTATATTTCTCTTGATTATTTAGTTTACTTAAGATGTAAATGTACTCTGTGACCTTGGTTTTGACTACATGTATCACCTAGGAAAATTCTCCTATTATG
>NW_011889224.1:207241-209460 GCF_000151845.1 Pteropus vampyrus | reverse complement strand
CTGGATCATATGCGAAGTGTATGGTTAACTATACGAGAAATTACAAACTGTCTTCTAAAGTAATTGCACCATTTTGTACTCCCACCAGCAATCTATAAATGTTCCAATTGCTTCAAGTCCTGTTCAACACTTGGCACTGTCCTTTCTTTTTATTTTAACCATCTTAGATAATGTGTAGTAGGATTTCTTTTTGAATTTAGGAATAATGATGTTGAGAATCTGTTTATGTTATCTCTGGTCTTTAATGTATCCACTTTGGTGAACTATCCATGAACATTTGGCCCATTTATAATGAATTTTAAAGTTTTCTTATTATTGAGTTAACTATTCTTTAGAAATATGTGTTATGAATATTGGACTCTTTATTTCATTGAGTATTTTTTGAAAAGTCGAAAGTTTAAATTCTGATGAAGACCAACTTATAAATTTGTTGTGTCACAACTATTTTTTTTCCTGCTTCTTCTAGAGTTTTTATAATTTTAGTTCTTGTAGGTCTAGGATTCTTTTCATATTAATTTTTTATATGTTGCGATGGAGAGAGTGAGATTTTTTATTATTGGTAGAAGTTATTTGGATATTCAGTAATTCCAGTAGCATTTCTTGAAAAGACTGTTCTTTCTCTAGTAAATGATGTTTGTTCTTTTGTCAAAAACCATTCAACCATATATGTGTGTCTCTATTTCTGGACTCTATTCTAATCATTAACTTCTCTATCTATATTTCGGTGAATGCATTATTGTCTAAACTGATCGTATGATTTTCTTAGAAGATTTTATTTTCTTTAATTTTTCCCCCTCTTTAATTTCGAACCAGATTTTCACATCTGACCTTTGCTTGTTGCCATTTCTTCTTAAGAACTGAATCTCTGAAGATAGGGCGTCTGCTCCGACAGGCTCCTGGTGTGCACCTGGTGTCTCGCACAGACAGAGGTATGGTCCATGGTTCCACCTGGGATGCAAACCCAAGACCTTCTGAACCTAAAGCAGACATGATAACAACTACACTATGGAGCCACCCCCTAAAATACCACCTTTATGTTAAAATTATTAATGATGAGAACTGTGTTTCTTAGAAAACTTGGGTTTCAGAAATATCAAGCTGGTTAAATAATTTGGGAAACCAACAGGCAATTGCCAGACATTTACTTTAACCAACTAAAAGCTGGGGGAAAAAAAAAAAATATCTAGCTCTTTGTTTTATAAAGGCATTTATTGGGATTAGGGTTTGTCCAGATTCTTCTTGGAATAAGCTCCATGTCTCCTACCCTACTCCTCCTTCCAGACCACAAGAAGCTAGGCTTTCATCTCTGTCTTTCTTTCTCTGTCTCTGTTTCTTGCTGGCATAATATTTCTTCGCATTGTTTTCATCTGCTGATAAAAGTCTAAAAATCCTAGCTACTGCTCTATTCATTCTCATTTATTTTTTCCTGATGTATATTATGTCATTAATTTACAACTATTAAAGTAGCATTTTTGTCTTAACCTTTTTATTGGAAAATTTTTGTCTACACTTTCCCGTCTGGCTGCTTCTTTCACTATCACGAACTACTGTCTTTCACCTTTATAATACTATTCCAATATGTATTCATATAACCATTTCTCTGTGTACTTCTTTAAAGTTTTTTTTCCACCTCAAAATTGAAAGCTTCATGAAGCGTATTTCGTGATCATGGAAAGAACCATGAGCAAATGGTAAAATTTTTGTAATAGAGATTGTCCCTTGAATGATCATTTTCTTATTCCATGAGGTGTGTTGTTCTACCTATGAGCATGATGGATTTCAATTTTCTGTCTTTTTTGTTTCTAGTAACACTATCCATAGTTTATACATTGTCCACAATAAAAATTACAATGTATCGTAAGTTATAGGAAAAAGATGGATTTTTCAAGAAATGTTGATGTGTCATATAATCTTGGGACACTATGTCATTAAGCATCTTGCTTCATTCATTTCAGAAAACCAAAACTGATTTCTTTCAGATGTTAGAAAATTAGAGAAAATATAGCTTTTGTAATTTTTCACTGGTATAATTATAATAGAAAACTCAAAGAAAATTATGCACTCAATTTAAATATTTAAACTTCAAAAGAAAACAGTCATGTTAAGGGGAAAACAAAGACAAACTTGGGAAAAATCATTGGTGTAGGGAGCTAAAGGGTTAAGTGAAGCTCCCAAATTCAGAGGAGTGCATGGATTATCTCAGGAGGCCTGCTTGCATG
>NW_011889224.1:205709-207191 GCF_000151845.1 Pteropus vampyrus | reverse complement strand
CTTCCAGACCACAAGAAGCTAGGCTTTCATCTCTGTCTTTCTTTCTCTGTCTCTGTTTCTTGCTGGCATAATATTTCTTCGCATTGTTTTCATCTGCTGATAAAAGTCTAAAAATCCTAGCTACTGCTCTATTCATTCTCATTTATTTTTTCCTGATGTATATTATGTCATTAATTTACAACTATTAAAGTAGCATTTTTGTCTTAACCTTTTTATTGGAAAATTTTTGTCTACACATTCCCGTCTGGCTGCTTCTTTCACTATCACGAACTACTGTCTTTCACCTTTATAATACTATTCCAATATGTATTCATCTAACCATTTCTCTGTGTACTTCTTTAAAGTTTTTTTTCCACCTCAAAATTGAAAGCTTCATGAGGCATATTTTGTGATCATGGAAAGAACCATCAGCAAATGGTACAATTTTTGTAATAGAGATTGTCCCTCGAATGATCATTTTCTTATTCCATGAGGTGTGTTGTTCTACCTATGAGCATGATGGATTTCAATTTTCTGTCTTTTTTGTTTCTAGTAACACTATCCAAAGTTTATACAATGTCCACAATAAAAATTACAACGTATCGTAAGTTATAGGAAAAAGATGGATTTTTCAAGAAATGTTGATGTGTCATATAATCTTGGGACACTATGTCATTAAGCATCTTGCTTCATTCATTTCAGAAAACCAAAACGAATTTCTTTCAGATGTTAGAAAATTAGAGAAAATATAGCTTTTGTAATTTTTCACTGCTATAATTATAATAGAAAACTCAAAGAAAATTATGCACTCAATTTAAATATTTAAACTTCAAAAGAAAACAGTCATATTAAGGGGAAAACAAAGACAAACTTGGGAAAAATCATTGGTGTAGGGAGCTAAAGGGTTAAGTGAAGCTCCCAAATTCAGAGGAGTGCATGGATTATCTCAGGAGGCCTGCTTGCATGTAAAAGGGAAAAAGCTGGTTCTGAGGAATTCCAGGAGGAAGAAGATTAAGATTAGAAACAAGAAGTATGAAGAAAATTTCCATTGTACCTTGATCTTCAAGATGTTACTTTAACTATGTTATCTTGGGACACACAAAGGAACAGAATATGTATAAAAAGGAGCCTAAGAAATAAACTCGGAGAGACAGTTGTGAGATCTGTTCTCCCTCCTACACCCTAACTGTCTTCTCTTTTTTCTCAGTCCCCGCTCCCCCATTCAGGGACCTGGTTTGACTTGGTCGGCTGGTTTCTGACACATTGGTAGTATACATGATGAAAAAGAGTTAATAGATTTAAAAGTGTAAGCTTTTTACAAAATAGTAAGAAAGCAATAAACATTACTCGAAATGCACGAATAGGCCATTTTTCAGAGGAAAATTACAAATGGCCAAAAATACATTAAAATACCATTTGTACAATAATTTTAAAATGTAATAGAGTTTGATATATCAAATTGGCAGATATTAGGAGGATCAACAATACTTGATGTTAACTAGA
>NW_011889224.1:203133-205659 GCF_000151845.1 Pteropus vampyrus | reverse complement strand
GTCTAAGTCTGCCTTGGTGCTATTGAGAACTAGTGAGAAATACCAATGATACATAGAAACAGAAATTATAGACGTATATTTCTCTTGATTATTTAGTTTACTTAAGATGTAAATGTACTCTGTGACCTTGGTTTTGACTACATGTATCACCTAGGAAAATTCTCCTATTATGATTATTAAAAATTCCACATGTGGGACATCTGCTTCCAGTAATGGCGGATAGTTTATGCAGAGCAATTCTCCTGCTGAGGACAACTAGAAAATCTGGAAAAAATGTTGTTAAAATCTTTAAAATATAAGAGAGATTTAAACTTAGTCAAGAATTATCCAGGATTCAGAAAAAAAAGGGAATTCAAACAGATATCAGGCAGTTCCAAAAGAAACATTCAAAAGGATGAGAAACCAAGCAGATCTATTGATATCCTCATAGGGTTAGTTGGAAACTATTAGATTTTTAGATCCTAACAAGAAAGACTAGCCAGGGGCACATACCTGCATCATTATTTATGTTAAAACCATGAAAACCACTATTCCCTAAACATTGGGGTAAATCTTGACATTGAATTTTCTTAATTATTATAACAGATTAGGATAATCCAAGATCGCTAATTCTCTTAGCCAAATGCCAGAAGCAAAGGTCAATTTTCTCTGAAGGAAGATAATAATATATCCATTATCAAATTATTACATCAGTTTTTCATATAAAATGTCTCAAACTGAAAAAAAAAAATTCTCAAAAGGAGATAACAACATACTGAAACCCAATGGAAATAACAGACAAGTTTTTAAAAAACAGAAAATCTATATGATGCTTTAAAATAACTGAGTGGAATATCGTTAGCAGTTCTTAATATAACTGTGCTGGTCATATACCAGAAAATAATAATCAAGTTTGAAGACTTCAGTAGAGATGTATGAACCACTTTAAAAACTGAATGTTCTAGATCTGAACAATCTTGGTATCTACTTCTCGAGCTACCAAGATCTCAAGCATTGGTTCAACAAAAGTCTACTAATAAGTCATATAAAAACATTACCAATATGTTGGTTGCCCCTGGCTACTGTCCCCACAGGTCAAAATTCATGTTACAGAAGGTTTCTTCCTTAAAACTCCCGATTATCTTCACCTCCCACTTCAATCACCTTTGAGGACGTAAATTACCATATTGCTGAGTCTGAAAGTTGTGGGAGATGCTAGAGTGTCTGCAAATCAGCCTCAGAGACCAGAATTACATGGCTGTAATGTGTTTGTGGCCTTACTGGTGGCTTAGTCAGAATAAGCAGTCAAAGTGTGAGGCAGAGAATCTGAAACTGTAGAAAAGATGATTCAATACAGAAGGCTTTGGAATAAGGCAGAAATCAAAATGAAAATTAGAAAGAATTATAAAAGAAATGATGACAAAAATATGACAAAATCACAAAATAAACGCTAACAAATTGATAAAAGGTGTGCTATGCAGGAGGGAAATCTTACGTGGGCCATGAGGAAAGAGCTTGTATCAAACCATCCCTCTCACTGAGAACAATTATAAAACTCAACTCAACACATAGGACAACTATTTGAAGCTTTGGAGAGCAACCAAGACAGCCTGAAACTGACAAGACAAAATCATATAGAGAAGCAGAGCACATTGCAATGAGCTAGGCCTTCTCCAGCAACTGAAAATGCAGTATAAGGTAATGGAGGGCATCTTCAGGGCCTGCCCTGCTTCTCAGAATAGCATCCATTTTCACTGACCTCCATCTTGCCATATGGTTTTTTAGTGTTTTGAAATATCAGCTGGGAATATTGACTCAGAAATCAAGTGGTCAGATTTTGAAGAGCATTTCTTCAGCAATAAATTTATTTTTGAACATGAAAACTTAAATAGAGGGAATTTAAGAATATGTTAAAATTACTAAACAATTATTTAATCATCCATTTTGTAAGAAATGAAGGCGATCTCTTAAAATGTATAGGAGGATGGAGCGCAGTATTCAAATTATTCAGGATAAGCATGAAAAAATAGGACTCTAGTCATTAAATTCATCCTTCCCTCTAATCTGATTAGAAACCCTGGATCAGTGAATATGTCACTAGATTTGGGACAGTCTGAGCTTATTGCATCGAAGTGACTTTCCCATGTTATCTTTTAGTGCAGGTAAATTTGCTCTATTGACACTTGCTTCCCCATCTTTTAATGACACTCTGGGCGGATCGTATTGCTTTCCATTCAATTCCCAACATTTATAAAGCCAAAATAAGTTCTTCCTAATTCAGATTAAAACTGTAAAATCACATTCAGTTAAGCACTCTTATCTTTCCTACCTCGATCAGTGCTGTCCTGGCCTAGGCCTTGGGTACCTAGGGTTGGGAGGAATATAAGCCGGCTTTTACATTCTTCCTTCAATTCTCTTTTTCTCCTTGTAACCTCACCCACAGTGGAGCAGGTATGGAATAAGGAGAATATTAATAATGGGGCAAGAGTTTTCTCATGCCTGGTTGGGTCATAGGCCTGATGGACAATTCTCTGTATGTGGCAGGTA
>NW_011889224.1:195841-202473 GCF_000151845.1 Pteropus vampyrus | reverse complement strand
TGACTGGACATCTATGAGGTCTGCCTGAGATCTCATGAAGGCATGACAAAAGATGATTTGTTAGAATTCATTTGGATGCTGTGATCAAAGAAAAGATATTGTATCATTTCACAAACCACACAAGGCATTCCATAAGTGGTTTACATATATCTAAGAATAATTGTTAAACACAAATGAATTATGTAAATAATGAAGTTGATAACTGACTCCATTATACACTGACTTGAAGAAAGAGAGAAACTGTTATTAGATACATATTCATATATTGATTGTATGTTATCACTGCCAACTGCTGCTCAATTATTGTTCAGAACATTGACTTTACTTTGTATTTCATTTCCTTGAGCTTCTAATCAAAAGAAATGAGAGTATAGGACACTTCTCTCCCCTTGCTCTTGTTAACAAACTTCTGAGTTAGGGGACCGGGAGGACCATAGAGATCATTAACACATCTTTCTCCTACCTCTGTCATAATGAGGACTGTCTCACACTCTCAGTCATTTGGGAAATGGTTTATTTAGTGGACTTTTATTTTAGAAATGTCCTAGAAAAGTTGAAAACATGAAAGCTGAGGATCAACTGTTGATTTGGGTGTGAAAACTTAGATGATGCAAGACAACCAAACTTTGCCTCCAAATCCTGCCCTTGGTGTTAGAATAACCCCTGGGGAAACATGATTGCTGCCTAATCTTGATCTTTATCTGATGCAAATGCATTTATTCAAGATGGGTTTATGAGTAAGAAACAAAACATCATATGTGTGCAAGAATTTTAGAGGCCTTAGGAAGAGCCTCCAACTTATGTCTCATCCTAGTTCATGGCAAGTTTTTCTTCATAGAATAACCTCAAACAAACAGTATAAAATGATGTAGTGTCTTCTAATAAGTTTTGAAGGTTTAGCAAAAAAAGAAAAAGAAAAGAAAAAGAAAAACAAAAGAAAGTAGAAAAACACAAGACAATCTTTTTCTTATCAAAATAGACATTGGTATTGCTTTTCTATATAGTTCATTTTTTGGACATCTGCTTCCATTAGAACAGACTGCACTATCTTAAATGCTTTGAATTGACCACATGCTGCCCTGGTTTGTTTTCAAGGGCAAAAGTCTTGCCTGCTAAAATACCACCTTTGCTATTAAAATTATTAACGAGTCTGGACTGTGGATCTTAGAAAACTTGTGTTTCAGAAATATCAAGCTGGTTAAATAATTTGGGAAATCAAGAGGTAATTGCCAAACATTTACTTTAACCAACTAAGAGCTGGGAAAAAAAAAAAATTGGAAGATATCTAGCTCTTTGTTTTTTAAACAAATTTATTGAGATTAGGATTTGTCTGGATTCTTCTTGGAATAAGCTCCATGCCTCCCACCCTACTCCCACTTCCAGACCACAAGAAGCTAGGCTTTCATCTCTGTCTTTTATTCTCTATCTCTCTTTCTTGCAGGCATAATATTTCTTTGCACTGCTTCCATCTGCTGACAAAGGTCTGAAAACCCTAGCTATTGGTCCATTCATTCTCATTTATTTTTTCCTAGAGTGAATTATGTCATTAATTTCCAAATATTAAAGTAGAATTTTTGTCTTAAACTTTTTATTGGAAAATTTTTGTCTACACTTTCCTGTCTGGCTGCTTATTTCACTATCACAAACTATTGTCTTTCACCTTTATAATGCTATTCCAATATATATTCATATAACCATTTCACTGTGAACTTGTTTAAAGTAATTTTCTCCTCCTAAAGATTGAAAGCTTCATAAGGCTAAGGATCAATCTCTTTGTTTCATTACTTTGCATCCAACTCCTGGCATTCTATCAATATATATTAAATAGAAAAAATCATTAATGAATAATTCTCAGAATAATGGAGGGAATACAAAATTTTTTCTTTATCAAAAGAGAGAAGAGTTATATGATGCTTTTTTATTGCCTAGAATAATAGTTCTCAGTGGGGCAGGCTATTGAGACATTTGTGCCCAGAGGATATTTGTCGATTTCTAGAGACATTTTTGGTTTTCACATTTGGGGAGATTTTATTGGCATCTACTGGCATCTAGTAGTAGGGATCCTGCTAAAAGCCTGCCAATGTACGGGACATATCTTCATAGCAAGAAGTTCTCTGAACTCAAATGTTCATAGTGCTGAATTTGAGAAAGCCTGGCCTAGACCTTTGTCTATATGAGCATTGACACTACAAAATTAAGCTCTCAAAAATATTAGCAGTAATCTAAGATATTGTTCATTTCAGAGTGTGAAATTTCTTGATTAGGAATCAGATGGCCAAATGGATTCATAATAATACCCATAGCACTCTTATAATTTGAAAAGCAAGTTCACAAATATCTCTAAGGTCACAGCTCTGCAGGGGCAAGAGTCTTAGCCTTTCCTTAGGAAGGCTGAATAAGGCTTTTCCTTGCTTTGCAATGTTCCAGCATTCCAGGGATGGCAAATAACCAAGGAATGTGTTCCCATTTTACAGCTTCCTTCTCATTGTTTGACTTCTTTTACCATTTGGAACAGGAAGTTCTATCACCTGGAACCACAAACCAATGTGTAGTTCGAGGGTTTCTTGCCCCTTTCTCACATTCAGGGACACACCTGGCAAATATTCTACCAGTGAAAATGTCTTGAGAGGAGAACCGACCTCTTTTCTACCAGAATCTCTAAATTGCTTGTGTGTATAAGCACCACATTCTTTTTCAATGCTTTGTTGTAATATATTATATCAATCTCAAGTGGTCCTCAATGTATGTTACCTTTTCTGTTTGTTCGTAACCACGGCAGATGCAAAAACATGATGCATAACAGGAGAGAACAAGCCAAGTACTGACACTCACTGCTTGCACCCTACTGTATCTCTAACAAAAACCCAAAAAGGTGGCCTGTCAATATTGAGAACAGGGAAACTGTTCAATTCTAAAAAGAAAAAAATCTTTGGCCCAAGAAATATAACAACTAACCTACTTTAATGTAAAGAGCTGTTTTTTAGAATAACTTTCTCGGTAATGGCTGTTAAAAATCATCTTTCAATTTCACAACTTGCACTACCGAACCTCTATCTAGGGATTTGTCCATTGTTGGCATCTATTTAGGAGGAAGGACTGCATGCTTTAGGCAGGAACCTAGGCAGACAACTCAGAAACAGACGAGACGTGATCCTTCAGCCTTCTAATTCCTTCCTAGATCAGTGCCCGCAGCAAAGAGAGATTTTGGAGGTAAAAAACAAAAACAAAAAGAAATATTTTTGACTAAAAGGAATTTGTATCAGATGAAGGGAAACAACCATTAGTTGAAATGAACCTCTAGTAAACTCGTAGCTATAATTTTTGTTGGGTCATATTTTGTTAAACATTTGAGATTTATAATAAAAACTGGGAAATTGAAGAAAACATGAGTACTAACAGCTGATAATTTCCTCAGTCATCCCGGTGTATTTATGTTTTCTCCCCCAGGAATACTGATATTAGAATCTCATAGTTCTCATGATAATCAAGAAGGACCGAATTCTCCCAATGTAAATAGAAGTGTCATGAGCAGCAACTCGCCCTCAGCTGCAGCTGCGGAGCTGTGCCACGAAAACGTGACCAGATCCTGTATGAAAACCCCGTACTCGCCCAGACCCTGCCTGGTTCTCTATCCACTGTTGGTTTTGGGGCTGTGCTGGCCGTGTTTGGAAACCTCTTGGTGTTGATTTCAGTCCTGCATTTCAAGCAGCTGCACTCTCCTACCAACTTTCTCATCGCCTCACTGGCCTGCGCTGACTCTCTGGTGGGCGTCACGGTGCTGCCCTTCAGCATGGTCAGGTCCATGGAGAGCTGCTGGTACTTCGGGAAGAGCATCTGTGCTTTCCACATGTCCTGTGATGTGGCTTTTTGTTACTCTTCTCTCTTCCACTTGTGTTTCATCTCCATCAACAGGTACATTGCTGTTACTGACCCTCTGCTCTATGCTACCAACTGCATGGGGTCTGTGTCAGGAATATACATCAGCATCTCCTGAATCCTGCCCATTGCATACAGAGGTGCTGTGTTCTACAGTGGCGCCTATGACAATGGGCTAGAAGAATTAGCTAGTGCCCTCAACTGCATAGGAGGTTGTCAGACAGTTGTAAATCAAAACTGGGTGTTGATAGATTTTCTATCCTTCTTTATACCTACCCCTGTTATGATTATTGTCTATAGTAATATTTTTCTTGTGGCTAGACAACAGGCTAAAAGGATGGAAAATACTGCTGGCAATACAGAATCATCATCAGATAGTTATAAATCCAGAGTGGCCAAAAGAGAGAGAAAAGCAGCTAAAACCCTGGGGGTGACCATGGTAGCATTTATGATTTCGTGGTTACCTTATAGTATTGACTCACTAATTGATGCCTTTATGGGCTTCATAACCCCTGCCTATATTTATGAGATTTGGTGTTGGTGTGCTTATTATAACTCAGCCATGAACCCTTTGATTTATGCTTTATTTTACCCATAGTTTAAGAAAACCACAAAAGTTATTGTAAATGGTTGGGTTTTTGAGGAAAGTTCATCAGCGATGATTTTGTTCTTTGAACAAATGTAAGCAATTGGATTGAGATAATTGAAGATATCTTTACACTGTCCAAATGAAATGAGTTTTTGAAAATCAAATTATCGACGGTTATTAAGAAGAAAAACATATTCTTCAAATTTGATAGGGTAAATCGATGTTTTTCAATTATATTAGTATATGTACTTCTCTCCTACTTCCCCCAAAATATTTATTTGTCTAATAAATGTTAAATCCTATTTGTTAAGTGTTGCAGAGCTCCCCATACCCCACTCCCTGCAGACACTTCCCTCCCTCCATTTTCCTTTTTATTCTACTGACTCTTCCCTTGCGAACCTAAAAACATCTCTGTTTTGTTTGATTTCCTTTCTTCTTTCCTTACAAAGTCTTTTACTTACTCCCAACATGTCAACATTTTTCTGTGACTGGCTTCATGAAGTATTGCTCTTTTTTTTTTTTTTTTTTTTTGTTCCTTCTTTTTGCTTTGCTTATTATCCCCAGGAAAACTCTTTGGGTAGCAATCGATCTATTATGCTTAATGTCTGTATGGTGTCTGTGTCAGGAATTTCCTTCAATATCCCATGGATTCTGCCCCTTGCATACGGGTGCCCATGAGGATGGAATGTAGGAATTAGTAAGTGCTCTCTACTCCATAGGTGGTGTCAGCTTGTTTTAAATCAAACTGGAGGTTGATAAAATCTCTATTATTTTCACAACTCTCATGTTAAGATGATTCAATATATTTGGGGGGGGGAGGTTGGAAAACAGACTAAAAAGATTAAAACTACTAGTAGAACATAGCTACATTATCAGGGAATTGTAGAGCACGGTATCTAAGAGAGAGAGAAAAGCAGGTAGAACGTTGGGTTCACAGTTATTGATTTTGATCTCATGGTTACCACATGTATTTGATTCATTCACTGATTGGTTTTGGGTTTTATAATACCTTCTTATGTTTATGAGATATTTTACTGGTTCCATAATTATAATTCTGCTCTAAATCATTTGATTGATAATTTTTTTACCATTTGTCTAGAAGAACAATAAAACTCGTAAGAACCAAGTAATAAATGGGAGTTTATCAACCATAAATTAATTTATAAATAAGCCTAAATTTCAAATTAATGTTTTGAAAGATTTGAAGTTAATATGGTTACATAATGGAAACTTCTCAATAATTATGATATGAAATACAGTGCATTGTAATGATTCATTAAATTGGTGAGGGAAAATGGTACCTCAATTTCCACAGCATAACCTTTATGCTTTCTCTTTCTTGGTGAATTGAACTTTTTGAAGCATTTGATAGAAATGTATGTACTAAGAGTGGTGAACACAAAACTCATAATTTCTAGTCTCCTCAAATCTGCACACTTCCTGCTCTGTCAGTTGTTGATTATTTTATCTTTACAAGCCTCCTGTATCTTTCTTACGTTGCCTACCATACTTACCTTTCTGTCATTTTCAAAAGTTTCCTGATTTTGTATTCCCTCTGACAATTTTGTATTCCTTGTCTTTTTGTGGACTTGGTTATGTTGCTTTCATTTTGAGAAGGTTGTTTTTGAGCGTCGGTCTTTCTGGAGCTCCTAGAGGTCTCTGAGCCATATACACAAGCCATTCTGACTCAGGACAAGATTCATATTTTATATGTTGAGGGCATATTTCCTGATCATGGAAGGAATCATGAGCAAATGGTACAATTTTTTGCAATAGAGATTGTCCCTTGAATGATTGTTTTCTTATTCCATGAGGTGTGTTGTTCTACCAATCAGCAGGATGAACTTCCATTTTCTGTCATTTTTTTTTCTAGTAACACTACCCAAAGTTTATACATTTTCCATGATAAAAATGACAATGTATTGTAAGTTATGGAAAAAAAGATGGATTATTCAGGAAATGTCGATGTGTCATAGAATCTTGGGGGACTATGTTGTTAAGTATGTTCCTTAATTCATTTCAGACAACTGAACTGATTTCTATCAGATATTAAAAAAGTAGAGAAAATATAGCTTTTGTAATTTTTCATGGTATAATTATAACAGAAAACCTACTGAAATTCATGCACTCAATTTAAATATTTAAACTTCATAAGAAAACAGTCATG
>NW_011889224.1:194393-195407 GCF_000151845.1 Pteropus vampyrus | reverse complement strand
GGTAATTTATTTTGTAATTTATTTGTATCATTTTAAAATTTCTGATGATATAAATACATTAAAATTGCTGTTACCAATACACATCTCTATTCTCATCAGAGCATTGAAGTTAGGTCTGTCTGTGTGTTTCATTTTATTTTCAGAGAATATCTTTGAGTATTTATTTCTGAGATATTTTTTCTTATCTAATGAAGCAAAACTAGCTTCATTGGTATATTTTAGGGACTACATCTGAAAGTGATTAAAGTATCTGAGGAATATTATCTTAACGTTAAGTATTTTTTAATATAAATATTTGCAGATCCTCCAACTCTTCTCTAATATTAATTATTTGCTGGATCAGGAGCTATGGGAGGTATCAAGTCATTCTTTTACCTTCCATTTGTATTTTTTCCTACTCTTTATGTTATCTCTTGAAAAGTGATAAAGAGTGTCAGTACATATGTTGGGTGTATGCTGTAGGGAGAGCCCATTTTCTAAGAGCAAAAGGCAATGTCTCTCGAGAATCATCGTACAGGAGTTCCACTCTGAAAGCTCTGAGGATAAATCCTGGCCCTGTGATCTTGGACAACTTACTAACTTCCTTCAGCTTCAGATTACTCATTTCTAATAAGGGAGTAATTTTATCTACCTTATAGAACTGTGTGAGTAAAGATAGGAAAAGGACCAAATGTACAGTTAAAACTGAGTTACTGTGTAAAAACCAGAAAGATAGTATAGTATAGGGTAGATAATACATGATAGATAAATAGACAGACAGAGAGAATATGGTAATCATTAACAGAAAAAATTAAAAGTGAATGATCTTTTCTTCCAATCAACTTTATTTCTAAGGAGTGATTAGAATGACTGGTGTTGGCATTTAAGCTTGGCGAGGAGGAGAGATACAACATCCAGCAAGTGAGAGTTTAAAAGTTAATTGTAGTTGGCTTTCCAGAGCAAGCAAGCCTGCAAGGTGATCAAATACACAAAATGGAGAGATTTTAGGTTTTAGTAAAAGTCCAAATTCTGAAA
>NW_011889224.1:186249-194343 GCF_000151845.1 Pteropus vampyrus | reverse complement strand
TTGTAGTTGGCTTTCCAGAGCAAGCAAGCCTGCAAGGTGATCAAATACACAAAATGGAGAGATTTTAGGTTTTAGTAAAAGTCCAAATTCTGAAATTCCAAACGCTATAAAACTGGCAGCTTGTGTCCTTATAAATTTGGTGACAAAGTCCTACATGAGGTCATTTCTAGCGTTACTTCTTACCATGGTCTGAACATTGATTCTTTAGTACAGAGATAGCAATGTGTCGATTACAAGTGCTTCACACACTTCACTGGTATATTCAAAATATAATATGGATGTGCCTTTTAAAATTTAAGGTTCTGATTTCCAGAAGGACCAAAGTTTCAGATAAGTGATTGTAGCCCTTCTAACTGCAAGCCCTAGGTTATGACCATGTGAATAAGAGACTGGGGTAGGGTGGGAGGTGATATCCTCAAAGGACAGGACATCTAGAACCTGCGAGGCAGCCTAGTACATAGTCAAGAACATGGACTCGAGGCAGTCTGCCTAGGGTTCTATCTAGGTTCTCCCCAACTTCTTAACCTCCCAAAGATCAGTATTCTCCGCTGTGACAGCGTTATAATAATACTACTTACTTCATGGTGTTATTATGATGAATTAGGGTACTGATACTTCTAAAGCACTCATAGCCCATATTTACATTTCACATGTTGTAGATATTGAAAATAGTAGTAGAGGTAATAACACAGCGATGGGTGTTAAAATGAAGGTGAAAGATGGAAGAAAGTCCCTGTGGTCAGTGCTTAACAGTATTGAAGAGAGGCCTGAGTGACACAATCTGATAATACTGGGGCTTTATGGAAGAAGGAGAGAGAATGCTCTAATGCCATGAAGAGGAACAAGGGGGATGCATGGCCACCTTGCCTACTGTCACTCTGCCTACTGGGAAGCAGAGACCTCAGGTGAAGGCCAGGTCCTAGCGGGTGCACAGATCCTACACAGAAAGAAATATATTTCTAAAGTTGTTTATCGCTATTTATTCATTTCATTGTTGTCTTCAAATATTAACTCAGTTGTGTGGAAATGTCAGTCTCAGAAACTGGACTGTGGCAAACTTTTCACAGGTCAGAAAAAGGAGAAAAATAAGATTGATGAAACAAGTGCTTCATAATAGAAGATTTATTCACTTTGCAAGACTGTCCTTTTTTGTTAAATAATTTCATTCCTATACTTTAGATATTAACCATGCTTTTGTGAAATATAGGCAAAGTACATGAAGTTGTTGTTGCTGTTGCTATTTTTGATGGTTATGCTGGTAAAGTTAAAATTTGATTATTATTTGTTGATTCCCCAAATTTTTAACCAATTTTATTATTTCTGAAACCCAAATTTCTAGTAAACACTATCCTTACCCACTTGGATATGTAATAGTAAAGGTGATATATGGCCAGTGGGTAAAAATTTTATATCTGTCAAAACACACTAGAGCAGCATCTGATGAACTTCAAACATTAGAGACAGTGAAGCAGTAATGAATGATAATAACCGGATACGAGCCAATAGAAGTAGATATTCAAGAAATCAACCACATAGAGAAATTAATATCAAATATATATTATGAATATGATTGTTCTGCATTTTTCTACCTTTTTTGCTACCTATGAAAACTTCACAGAAATCTAAGTTATTTTTTACTTTCATATTTGGGGTTATTCAATAAAGAATATCTAGCCCCATGCTGAGATATAAATTGGAGGATCTTCCTAAGGCCTCTAAAATTCTTGCACACATATGACACTTCCTATCTTGCTAATAAGACCACCTTGAGTAAATGGATTTGCAACAGTTAAAGATCAAGATTAGGCAGCAATCATATCTCTCAGTGGTCTGTGATTCTAACACCAAGGACGGCTTCTGAGGCAAACTTTTGTAATCTTGCATCAACCAAAGTTTTCAGTCTAATATCTACAATTAACATTTAGCTTGCTAATTTTACCTTCTCTAAAACATTTCTAAAATAAAAGCCTATTAATTCAATCATCTCCCCAGAGTATGGGAGTGTGATATAGGCCTCATTAGGATAGACTAACAAACATTGCAGAAAGATGCCTTAATGATCTGTGGTCTTTCCAGTGGACAAATTCAGACGTTTGTTAATGAGAGCAAGGGGAGAGAAGTGTTTCGTACTCTTGTCTCTTAGCATGAGAGGCAAGAAGCACATGAACACAAAGCGGAGTCAAAGTGTTAAACTGTAAATGTACAGCAGATAGTAAGATAATACACAGTCAACACATTTAACTAACAGTCTAAGCAAATTTTCAAGTGATTGCATAAGTGAGCTTGTTCTTATTTTAGTTCTCACATAATTTGATTGTGTTTAACAAGTATTTTTTAGAAATGTATGTTAATTACTAATGCAATATTTTTATTGGGTGAGAAACAATGCAAAATTAATCTTTCTCAAATCTCAGTCTCCACATTAGCAAATCTTCCTTTGTCATCCCTTCCTGAGATCTCAGGCAGAGCTGTCCAGTCACTCTGAGTGTTAAAGCTTTTCAATATGGTCTGCTCCATTTGAGAACTACAGTCTATATCTAATTGTGCCCAGGGCTAGCTCAGCTTAAAAAGTCTTATTTTAGGGAAGGAGCATGTTTTGATTTTTCATTCCTTATCTCACTCTGCTTTCTGCTCTATTCCACTGGGAGAAGGAGAGAGTAGAAGATAAGAAGTATAATCATTTGATACCAAATTTGGTCTCCTTGCAACCTTCACTTGGTGGTCATGCCTACATCATCTGCGTAGTGAGCCTTGAATAATGACTCTGTCATGCAGCGCTCATTTGGGTCCTTCAGGCTTCTCTGCAGGAGGCATTTTCATGTCCAGGTTCCTAATCTTGTGATCATCATTGTATTTACTTTTTCAACATCTTCCTCAAGTCCTATGCCATGTGTCACAGACATTTGTGTACTCTAAAATGGAAGGCCTAGCAGAAAGGCCAAGCCTGCCTGGCTTCCATGTGTGTATTAGGCCACATGAAACTAATGACTCTTTGTACTTGAAATAGTGACAGCATAGGCTTCTCCCCCTGCTGGCCCAATTCTCCTCCCAGCCATCTCTCCCCAATTCTACTTGCCTCTGCTCAACATAAACACAGGGAAGGTCTGCAATACTATTGAATAAGCAGATCTATAGAGGCTTGAATCATCTCACCAATGCCTTCATCAGTGGATTGATCCCCTGGACAAAGGGACCCCGAAAGCAAAAGCCTGTAAGTTTTCTACTCATAGACTCTAAAGAGAAGTTGAAAGAGGTCAAATGCAGTGGCTAACCCACATTAGAGAACTAGGCAGCGGGTAGGCTCTCCCAAAATGAATTACCCATATGTGTCACACATGTACTTCAAAACAGAGCCTATATTTTGGTGCCTGCCACATTCAGTGCATTGTGCAAAATGGACTATGATACCACCAGGCATGAGAAATCTTTTTTCCCACCATTGATATTCTCTATATTCCATTTGTGTTCTATTATAGAGGGTGAGTGGCATTACAAGAAGAGAGAGAAAACTGTAAAAGCGGACTTATCTCCCACTCCCCTATAGGACCCTACTCTAAAACCTAGTATTAAATAGCTTTGACTGGAATAGGAAAGATAAAAGTGCTAAACTGGATGTAACTTTAAAGTTTTCATCTGAGTTAGAATCCACTTTTATATTGGATTTCAATCCCAGAAATTACATGAAAAGCTATGCAATCTGCCCATGGTATTTTAAAAAATTGGACCAGGAGAGACAAGAGAGCAAGTCTGCACGCACTAGTACCTAACATAGCGAAGCCATTTTACATCTGTGAAGCACCAGTGCAAAGTGTTCCAAAAGTAGTGGCATATTCAATGGGACAAGAGTGCCAATTATTCCCAAGGAAGGACAAATCTGCTGAATAGAGTCCCATTTCTTCATACTTTTTCTGAAAAATTTGAGGAATACTTCCAACCATCTTACCATACATACACTTTGAACAATCTCTTCATTTCTTAGGAAGTAAATAATAAATAATTATTTAGGAGTTTTCAATACATTCTTAAGTTTCCCATATTTAAGTTTCATGACCAAAATAAATTTATTGTTGATAATCTCTCATCAGAACTTGAACACTTGATATCTGAGTTATTTTAAGGGTTGATATTTCAAAGTACTAAAAAAACTAAAAAAAATAATGTGGCAAAATGTGGGCAGTGACCAATCAGAATGGACGCTTTTCTGAGAGAGAGAGAAGGCCCTGCAGGTGTCCTCTTTTGCCTTGTATTGACGTTTCTGTTGAATTGACATAAGGAACCTTTGTTGTTTGGAGAAGAGAAACCAGAGATAAGGTTACAAGGGGTTGCATGAGAGCTCAAGGTAATAAATATTTCCCAACTAGTATTTAAGCATTTCAACACTTTCCCAGTTGGAATGGTTGAAATGGTACCTATGTCTGAAGATCAGCCATGTTAACATAACTGAGCATGTAGTTTTATTTATCTTATCTGAAGTCTCATTGAAATGACTTCAAAAGCATATCTGAAAAAAAAAAAAAAGTCATGGCATTAAATAGACTACAAAACAGAGTGGAGAATAACACAACCCAAAATACACACAATGGAGGTTATTACAGCAGTAAAGGTATTCTCATAAATAGAACTTGAGAGAAATTCTAAATCCCAGAAAAATCTATCTAATCGTAAAAGGAAGAAAACAAAAGCTATTGTTCAGAAAGTTCCTTCTGGGTTAAAGAAAGGTCTAAGCCTTCCAATTAAAAGTATCCACTAAGTGCAAAGAGAACAAACAAAAAATATACAAGGAACAAAATCAGACATATATAAAGAGGAAATCTTAAAAAGCTTTAGGACAGGGGCCAGAGGGAGTAATGACAAAGGAATGAACATCATGCTAGCGTCACATTTCCTATCAATACTAGGTCTTAGAAGCCATTGGAGAAATGCTTTTAAAGTTCTGAGGGATTTTTTTTTTTTAAACCAGAATTATAATTCTAGTTAAAATTATCACTATAATTGAAATCCAATAAAACCCCTGAAAGCTAATTGAGAAATATGTATATATAAAATAGATGGCCATAAGTCTATAGGGCCAGGTAGCCCAGATCTAATGGGGAAGAGTTGAGGCAAAATCCTCAGAAAGGAGAGATTGCGCTGTGACCAGATATTGGAGGAGATGAGGATGGACCCATCCAGGCCCTGTGGACAGATGGATAGCACTGCAGTGTGGCTAGCCCTGTACATGAATTCATGAGACTCCCCTTGTCTGACCTTGCTCAGGGTACTTAAGCCATAGCTTGCACCTACAAAAGCACGGCTTAGAATAGATTATTTGAAAGGTTTCTTTCAGTTCTAATTTTTGTGAGTTCTTCATCACAGTCCAATGAGCAAGTGGCAAGGCAAATGTGAAAAAAAAAAAACATAGCATTTTTGATATGGGAAATTTTTTTATCCCTTTCATTCAGCTATCAATGTCCTACAGTTAGAGAGTGGGCTCTTTCCAGAGAACAATTCTCTTTTGTGAAGGGAGACATCTTTTGTTGTTTTGACACTTACTCTCTGCACCTCCCACCCAGGTGTTTATACTGGTTCTATTGTTAAACAAGTATGCTATCTTAGGCATGTGACTTACCTCTTTATGCCTCAGGTTCTTCATTTCAAAAGGGAAGTAATAACATCCCCTTGTTCACAGGGATGTTGTGAAGATTAAGTGCAGGCAAGACAGTTCCAAGCACAGAATGAGTATCCCATAAACATAGATAAATCATGATTAGGTTGAAATTGCTTTTCTTGTTAGATGCTTCTGGTTCTGGAGATCAAGTTTTGCATACCGAAAACGCTCAATATATATTCATTGAAGCAAAGGCCTGTAGACCAATCCCTACACAACCAGAGTAGTTCACAGAAAAAAATAATGAGGACAGTAGCTTGTGTCTTTTACAATGAGAATTTTCAAACACTTATAAAACTAGAAAGGTTAATATGTTGATCTAGGAAAGGAAGTGGTAAAATCAGATGATTTGTCTAATATATCAGAAAGGCTACTAAGAAAGGAAAGACAAGTATAAATATATAAAACTAGCATCAAATAGAAAGTACTGATTTGAATTTTGAAGCTTTATAATACTCATCAGAATTCTTACATACCTTGATTTATCTTGTTTATCTTTAAAATAGGCAGTAGGATTATTCTATAGCTTGCAACACAGGATTAGAAAAAGTTACTATAGTGAAACCTCTAGTATCAAAATAAGTTGATGATATTCACTGTTGGAATTAAGGAAATGTGGGTACAGTGACAGTAAGTAGTCAGGGTTGGCTTTAATCGTCTGTAAAATCAAGACGAGTATTTCTCACAAGAATTGTATAATCAGAAAGAATACACTCTTAGAAAGGTTTGCCCATTCAAAGCATTTCTGTGATAGAAATTATGTGCTAATACATAATGTTCATTTATATCAGTTAGAAATTAAAGAAACAAGCAAGACATGTTTGATAATATTTACTCCTGCTCCAAAATATGATAACCGGACTTTTAAAATCTTGATGTCTTCTTGTGAATAAGCTAAGAGAATAGAATCAAGGCATTTATTGTTCATAGGACATACAGCACCCTCCACTTTGATTACCAAGAACAATTCTCTGAAATAACTGACTTGGTTATGTAATCCACTATGGTTTATGTAATCCATACTGAATTACAAAACAAATTGTTTCTCTTTGTGCTTTGGAACCAAGTTTGTGGGTCAGATTACATTTTCTAGACGCTGTCTTAGCTTCATTTTATTTTCTTTATTTTAGTTTTCTTTTTTTTTGTACACATTTTTAAGCTTTGCTTTTTGTGTATCCTCGAAGTCCCTGTCCATAATTTTTGAAACAAGGCGCAATTGAATTGAATAAGAATAAATATATTTCAAAATAAAGTAACATAATAAAATAAGAATAACAATCTTAAAACTCTGGCTTAAATGTATGTTAACTGGTACAACTTCTGAACTCTAATGTAATTTTACACTTAACAGTAAGAAGCTCATTGAGTGTATGAATGTACTTTATGATAATAGTTACATTTCCCATTGTAAATTGATATTATAGTTATTCCCAAATAACTAAATAGATATTACAGTTAATAGCTCTATCTCTTGCCTGATTTTACCTGACTCTGAAAACACAGATTTAGATCTGCAAATCTGAACACCAGACAGTACATGCTCACTCCTTCATCCTCTCTGAGCAAGGCGCCACCAACTTACTAAATATGTATCTTAATTGCATTTATACTTTAATAGAAAAATATTACAAAGCAACTGAGAGAAGATATAGACAGAGGTTGAACTGTTTAAAGTAATAAAAGGCAGGATTTAGATGATGAGTATATACCAGATCCTTTATATATTCTTTTACATTTTCTCAAGATTACTGCAAGACGGGAGTTATTAACCAGGGAAATATAATGAGGAACAGAGAACGAAGCAACGAAGATCACAGTGTTAAATGTCAGAGTTGTTACTGCAATCCAGTCGTTTCTGGCTGCGAGGCTGCATTATTTCCATTACAATCAGATTGTAATGTTATATTAACCAAAGAACATTGTACCTGATTTTAAGTGTTTGGGTCAAAATTGAAGCATAATTCAATTATTTTACCTAAGAAAATCTTGCACATTTATGATCAATTTTTTCCCCATTGTGAGTCCATTGACAATCTATTTTCAATCTTGTCCCAGTCTAAAACCAGAACCTACTCAGAAAATAAATTTATTGTTGAGGAATTTTCTCTTAAGACTTGACCAGTGACGATTAGCTTCATGGCTTTTCGAAACCAAGGATAAAATAAAGCATAAATCAAGGGGTTCATTGCTGAGTTATAGTAAGCAATCCAAGCTAATATTTCAAAAATATATGTGGGTGTGATGAAACCTAGGAAGGCATCAATTATTGAATCAATGACGTATGGCAACCATGAAACCAGAAATGCTATCACTGCGATGCCCAGTGTTCTTGCTGCTTTTCTCTCCCTCCTGGCCACTCTGTCTTTGTAGCTATCTGATGATCCCACAGTTTTATTGCTCATACTTTCCAGTTTTCTAGCCTGTTGTTTAGCAATGAGGAAAATCTT
>NW_011889224.1:183473-184314 GCF_000151845.1 Pteropus vampyrus | reverse complement strand
CTGCTTCCTCCCAGATTAGTGTTCGTGGCATTTATTAGGTATATTAGCGGTTGATTCTTTATTATTACTAAAGTGTATTCCATCGTATTAATATATCACAATTATTTTATCCATGTACCTGATAATAGGCTTTTGGACTTGTGTTCAGTTAAGGGCTGTTAAAATCATTGGCATGAGCATTGTATACAATTCTTTGCATAGACATACGTTCTTCCTCTTATTTTTTGGAGGGAAATACCTAGGAGTAGAATTGCTGGATCATATGGGAAGTGTATGTTTAACTATGCAAGAAACTACAAACTGTCTTCTAAAGTAATTGCACCATTTTGTACTCCCACCAGCAATCTATAAATGTTCCAGTTGCTTCAAGTCCTGTTCTACACTTTGCACTGTCCTTTCTTTTTATTTTAACCATCTTAGATAATGTGTAGTAGTATTTCGTTTTTAATTTAGGAATGATGATGTTGAGAATCTGTTTATGTAATCACTGTTCTTGAATGTATCCACTTTGGTGAACTGTCTATGAACATTTTGCCTATTTTTAATGAATTTTAAAGTTTTCTTATTATTGAGTTGACAGTTCTTTAGAAATATGTGTTATGAATATTGGACTCTTTATTTCATTGACTATTTTTTGAAAAGTCAAAAGTTTAAATTTTGATGAACACCAATGTATAAATTTCTTGTGTCACAGCTATTTTTTTCCGTGCTTCTTCTAGACTTTTTATAATATTAGTTCTTATAGGTTTATGATTGTTTTCATATTAATTTTTAATATGTTGTGATGGAGAGAGTGAGATTTTTTATTATTGGTAGAAGTTATTTGGATATTCAGTAATTC
>NW_011889224.1:181355-182293 GCF_000151845.1 Pteropus vampyrus | reverse complement strand
TATTTCATTGACTATTTTTTGAAAAGTCGAAAGTTTAAATTTTGATGAACACCAACGTATAAATTTCTTGTATCACAGCTATTTTTTTCCGTGCTTCTTCTAGACTTTTTATAATATTAGTTCTTATAGGTTTATGATTGTTTTCATATTAATTTTTAATATGTTGCGATGGAGAGAGTGAGATTTTTTATTATTGGTAGAAGTTATTTGGATATTCAGTAATTCCAGCAGCATTTCTTGAAAGGACTGTTCTTTCTCTAGTAAATTATGTTTGTTCTTTTGCCAAAAACCATTCAACCATATATGTGTGTCTCTATTTTTGGACTCTATTCTAATCCATTAATTTCTATATTTATATTTCGGTCAATGCCTTATCGTCTAAACTGATTGATTTTCTTAGAAGATTTTATTTTCTTTTATTTTTTCCCCCTTTTTAATTTCTACCCCAACTTTCACACCTGACCTGTGGTTGTTACCATTTTCTCTTATGAACTGAATCCCTGAAGGTGGGTTGTCTACTCCCACATGCTCCTAGTGTGCAGCTGGATTCTGGCACACCCTGTGTATGGTTTGTGACTCCACCTGCGGCGCGAACCCAGGAACTTCTGAGCGTAAAACAGACACGGTACAACTACACTATGGAGCCACCCCCTAAAATACCACCTTTGATATTAAAATTATTAATGATGAGGACTGTGGTTCTTAGAAAACTTGGGTTTCAGAAACATCAAGCTGGTTAAATAATTTGGGAAACCAAGAGGCAATTGCCAGACATTTACTTTAACCAACTAAGAGCTGAGGGAAAAAAAAAAAAACAAAAAAAAACAACGATATCTTTGTTTAATAAAGGCATTTATTGGGATTAGAGTTTGTCCGGATTCTTCTTGGAATGAGCTCCATCCCTCTCACCCTACTCCCACTTCCAGACCACAAGAAGC
>NW_011889224.1:180870-181305 GCF_000151845.1 Pteropus vampyrus | reverse complement strand
AGCTCCATCCCTCTCACCCTACTCCCACTTCCAGACCACAAGAAGCTAGGCTTTCATCTCTGACTTTCATTCTCTATCTCTCTCTCTTGCCGGCATAATATTTCTTTACACTGCTTCCAACTGCTGACAAAGGTCTGAAAATCCTATCTATTGTTCCATTCATTCTCATTTATTTTTTCCTGGAGTATATTATGTCATTAATTTACAAATATTAAAGTAGCATTTTTGTCTTAACCTTCTTATTGGAAAATTTTTGTCTACACTTTCCTGTCTGGCTGCTTATTTCACCATCACGAACTCCTGTATTTCACCTTTATAATACCATTCCGTTATGTATTCATGTAATCATTTCTCTGTGTATTTCTTTAAAGCTTTTTTTCCACGTCAATATTGAAAGCTTCATGAGGCTAAAGATCAAATCTCTTTGTTTCATTA
>NW_011889224.1:179438-180820 GCF_000151845.1 Pteropus vampyrus | reverse complement strand
TTTGCATCCAACTCCTGGTATTCAATATACATGTATTAAATAGAAAAATTCATTAATGAATAAATCTCAGAATAATGGAGGGAGATACAAAGTTATTTCTTTACCAAAACTGAGAAGAGTTATATGATACGTTTTTATTGCCTAGAATAATAGTTCTCAGTGGGGCAGGCTATTGAGCCAAATGTGCCCAGAGAACATTTGTCGACGTCTAGAGACATTTTTGGTTTTCAAATCTGGAGAGATTTTACTGGCATCTACTGGCATCTAGTAGTAGGGATCCTGATAAAAGCCTGCCAATGTACAAGACAGATATTCATGGCAAGAAGTTCTCTGAACTCAAATGTTCATAGAGCTGAATTTGAGAAAGCCTGTCCTAGACCTTTGTCTATATGAGCGCTGACACTACGAAATTAGGCTCTCAAAATTATTAGCAGGAATCTAAAAGATTATTCGGTTCAGAGTGTGAAATTTCTTGATTAGGAATCAGACGGCCAGATGGATTCATAATAATACCCACAGCACTCTTACACCTTGAAAAGCAAGTTCACAAATATCTCTAAGGTCACAGCTCTGCAGTGGGAAGAGTCTGAGCCCTTCCTTAGGAAGGCTGAATAAGGCTTTTCCTTGCTTTGCAATGTTCCAGCATTCCAGGGATGACAAATGACCAAGGAATGTGTTCCCATTTTACAGCTTCCTTCTCATTGTTTGACTTCTTTTAGCATTGGGAACGGGAAGTTCTATCACCTGGAACCACAAACCAATGTGTAGTTTGAGGGTTTCCTGCCCCTTTCTCACATTCAGGGACATACTTGGCAAATATTCTTCCAGTGAAAATGTCTTCAGAGGAGAACTGACCTCTTTTCTACCAGCATCTCAAACTGCTGGTGTGTATAAGCAGCATGTTGTTTTCTAATGCTTTGGTGTAATATATTCCATCAATCTCAAGTGGTCTTCAATGTATGTTACCTTTTTCTTTTTGTTGGTAACCACGGCAGATGCAAAAACATGATGCATAACAGGAGAGAACAAGCCAAGTACTGACCCTCACTGCTTGCACCCTACTGCATCTCTAACAAAAACCCAATAAGTTGGTGTGTCAATATTGAAAACAGAGGAACTGCTCAAGTCTAAAAAGAAAAAAATCTTTGTCCCAAGAAATACAACAACTAACCTACTTTAATGTAAAGAGCTGTTTTGTAGAATAACTTTCTTGATAATCGCTGTTAAAAATCATCTTTCAATTTCACAACTTGCACTACCGAACCTCCATCTAGGGATTTGTCCATTCTTGGTGTCTGTTTAGGAGAAGGACTGCATGCTTTAGGCAGGAGCCTAGGCAGACAACCCAGAAACAGACGAGAGATGATCCTTCAGCCTTATAA
>NW_011889224.1:175352-178203 GCF_000151845.1 Pteropus vampyrus | reverse complement strand
CTTTCAATTTCACAACTTGCACTGCCGGACTCCATCTAGGGATTTGTCCATTCTTGGTGTCTGTTTAGGAGGAGGACTGCATGCTTTAGGCAGGAGACTAGGCAGACAACCCAGAAACAGACGAGAGATGATCCTTCAGCCTTATAATTTCTTTCTAGAACAGTGCCTATGGCATAGAGGAATTCTGGAGGTAAAAAATAAAAACATATATTTTTGACTAAAAGGAAATTGTATCAGATGAAGGGAAACAATCATTAGTTGAAATTAACTTCCAGTAAAAATTGTACCTATAATTTTTCTTGGATCGTATTTTGTTAAACATTTGAGATTTATAATAATAATTGGTAAAGTGAAGAAAATATGAGTAGTAATAGCTGATAATTTCCTCAGTCATCTTGGTGTATTTATGTTTTCTCCCCCAGGAATACTGATATTAGAATCTCATAGTTCTCATGATAATCAAGAAGGACCGAATTCTCCCTTTGTAAAGAGAGAATCATGAGTAGCAACTCGTCACCCCCTGCATCTGCGGAGCTGTACTACGAAAATGTGACCGAATCCTGTGTGAAAACGCCCTCCTCGTCCGGACCCCGCCTGGTTCTCTATGCACTGTTTGGCTTTGGGACTGTGCTGGCCATGTTTGGAAACCTCTTGGTGATGATTTCAGTCCAGTATTTCAAGCAGCTGCACTCTCCAACCAACTTTCTCATCGCCTCCCTGACCTACGCTGACTTTCTGGTGTACGTTAAGGTGCTGCCCTTCAGCATGGTCAGGTCTGTGAAGAGCCACTGGTACTTCAGGCAGAGCTTCTGTACTTTCCACACTTGCTGTGATGCAGCTTTTTGTTACTCTTCTCTCTTCCACTTGTGCTTCATCTCCATCGACAGGTACATTGCTTTTACTGACCCTCTGCTCTATCCTACCAGGTTCACGGTGTCTGTGTCAGGAATATACATCAGCATCTCCTGAATCCTGCCCATGGCATACAGTGGTGCCGTGTTCTACAGTGGCGCCTATGACGATGGGCTAGAAGAATTAGCTAGTGCCCTCAACTGCATAGGAGGTTGTCAGACAGTTATAAATCAAAACTGGGTGTTGATAGATTTTCTATCCTTCTTTATTCCTACCCTCATTACGATCATTCTCTATAGTAATATTTTTCTTGTGGCTAGACAACAGGCTAAAAGGATGGAAAATACTACTGGCAATACAGAATCATCATCAGATAGTTATAAATCCAGAGTGGCCAGGAGGGAGAGGAAAGCAGCTAAAACACTGGGGGTGACCGTCGTAGCATTTATGATTTCGTGGTTACCTTATAGTATTGACTCACTAATTGAGGCCTCTATGGGCTTCATAACTCCTGTTTATATTTATGAGATTTACCCTTGGTGTGCTTATTATAACTCAGCCATGAACCCTTTGATTTACGCTTTATTTTACCCATGGTTTAGGAAAGGCTTAAAAGTTATTGTAAGTGGATGGGTTTTCAAACACATTTCATCAGCGATGATTTTGTTCTTTGAACACATGTAAGCAATTAGATTGAGATAGTTGAAGATATCTTTACACTGTCCAAATGAAATGAGTTTTTGAAAATCAAGTTATTGACTATTATTATAAAGAAAAAACATATTCTTCAAATTTAATAAGGTAAATCAATGTTTTTCAATTATATTAGTATGTGTACTTCCCCGTTACTTCCCCCAAAATATTTATTTGACTAATAAATGCTAAATCCTATTTGTTAAGTGTTGCACAGCTCCCCATATCTCACTCCCTGCAGACACTTCCCTCCCTCAGTTTTCTTTTTTATTCCACTGACAGTTCCCTTGCTAACCAAAAAACATCTTTGTTTTCTTTGATTTCTTTTCTTCTTTCCTTACAAAGTCATCTACTCACTCTCAACTTGTCAAAACTTTCTCGGTGATTGACATCATGGGCTATGGCTTTTTTGTTGTTGTTGTTCCTTCCCCCTTTGCTTTGCTTAAATTCCCCAGGGAAAACATTTGGGTAGCAGTCAATCTATTATGCTTAATGTCCATATGGTGTCTGTGTCAGGAATTTGCTTCAATATCTCATGGCTTCTGCCCCTTGCATATAGGTGTCCATGAGAATGGAATGTAGGAATTAGTAAGTGCTCTCTGCTCCACAGGTCATGTCAGCTTGTTGTAAATCAAACTGGATATTGATAAAATCTTTATTATTTTCACATCTCACATGTTAAGATGATTAAATATATTTTGGGGGGAGCTGGAAAACAGAATTGAAAAAATTGAAACTACTAGTAGAAAATAGCTACATTATCAGGGAATTGTAAGACCAAGGTAGCTAACAGAGAGAGAAAAGCAGCTACTACGTTCGGTTCACAGTTACTGTTTTTGATCTCATGGTTACCACATGTATTTGATTCATTCACTGAATGGTTTTTGGGTTTTATAATCCCTTCTTAGGTTCATGAGATATTTTTCTGGTTCAGTAATTCTAATTCTGTTCTAAATCATTTGATTGATTGTTTTTTTATCCTTTCTCTAGAAGAGCAATAAAACTTATGAGTGCCAAGTAATAAATGAGAGTTTATCAACCATAAGTTAATTTATAAATAAGCCTAAATTTCAAATTGATGGCTTGAAAGATTTGAAGTTGATATGGTTACATATTGGAAACTTCTCAATAATTATGATATGAAATACAATACATGGTAATGATTCATTAAATTGGTGAGAAAAAAATGGCACCCCATTTTCTACAGCATAACCTTTATGCTTTCTCTTGGTGAATTGAACTTCTCTAAGTATTTGATAGAAATGTATCTACAAGAGTGGTGAACACGAAGCTCATAATTTCTAGT
>NW_011889224.1:169221-172482 GCF_000151845.1 Pteropus vampyrus | reverse complement strand
CAGAATATGGTAATCATTAACAGAAAAAATTACAAGTGAATGATCTTTTCTTCCAATCAACTTTACTTCTAAGGAGTGATTAGAAACTGGCGTTGGCATTTCAGCTTGGTGAGGAGGAGAGTTACAACATCCAACAAGTGAGAGTTTAAAAGTTACTTGTAGTTGGCTTTCTAGAGCAAGCGAGCCTGCAAGGTGATCAAATACACAAAATGGAGAGATTTTAGGTTTTAGTATAAGCCCAGATTCTGAAATTCCAAATGCTATAACACTGGAAGCTTGTGTCCTAATCAATTTCTTGACAAACACCGACATGAGATCATTTCTAGCATTACTTCTTTCCACTGTCTGAACGTTGATTCTTTGGTACACAGAGAGCAATGTGTCAATTACAAGTGCTTCACACACTTCACTGGTATATTCAAAATATATAATGGATGAGCCTTTTAAAATTTAAAAAATGTTCCGATTTCGAGAAGGACCAAAGTTTCAGATCCCAGATTGTATTGCTGATAACTGCAAGCCCTAGGTTATGACCATGTGAATGAGAGGCTTGGGTAGGGTGGGAGGTGATATCCTCAAAGCACAGGGCATCTAGAACCTGTGAGGCAGAATATGGACTCGAGGCAGAATATGGACTCGAGACAGTCTGCCTACGGTACAATCCAGGTTCTCCTCAACTTCTTAACCTCCCAAGGACTCAGTATTCTCAGCTGTGACAGGGGTACAGTACTACTACTTACTTCAGGGAGTTATTATGATGACTTAAGGAACTGATACTTCTAAAGCACTCATAGCAAATGTTTATGTTTTAGTATAGATATTGAGAGTAGTAGTAGAGGTAATAACATAGTGATGGGTATTAATATGAAGGTAAAAGATGGAAGAATGACCCTATGGTCAGTGCTTAACAGTATTGTAGAGAGGCCTGAGTGACACAATCTGATGATATTGGGGGTTCTAAGGAAGAAGGAGAGAGAATACTCTAATGTCATGAAAAGGAACAAGGGGGGATGCATGGCCACCTTGTCACTCTGCCTGCTTGGAAGCAGAGATCTCAGGTGAAGGCCGGGTCCTAGCGGGTGCACAGATCCTACAAAGAAAGAAACATATTTCTAAAGTTATTTATCGGTATTTATTCATTTCATTCTTGTCTTCAAATTTTAACTCAGTTGTGTGGAAATGTCAGTCTCAGAAACTGGACTGTGGCAAACTTTTCACTGGTCAGAAAAAAACGAATGATGAAACAAGTGCTTCATAATAGAAGATTTATTCATTTTACAAGACTGTCCTTTTTTGTTAAATAATCTTTCCCATACTTTAGGTATTAAAGCATGCTTTTATGAAATATTGGCAAAGTACATGAAGTTGTTATTGTTGCTATTTTTGATGTTCTTTGCTGGTAAAGTTAAAATTTGATTATTACTTCAGAAAACCAAAACTGATTTCTTTCAGATGTTAAAAAATTAGAGACATTTTTCACTGGTAAAATTATAACAGAAAACCCACCGAAATTTATGCACTCAATTTAAATATTTAATCTTCAAAGAAAACAGTCATCTTAACGGGAAAAAAAGACTAACGGGAAAAATCATGGCACTATACATGATGAAATAGGGTTAATAGGTTTAAAAGTGCAAGCTTTTTACAAAATAGTAAGGAAGCAATAAGCATTACACGAAATGAATGAATTGATCATTTTTTAGAGGAAAATTACAAATAGCTAAAAAAACATTAAAATGCCAATTGTACAATAATTTTAAAATATAATAGAGTTTGATATATCAAATTGGAAGATATTAGATAGATCAATGATACTTGATGTTAACTAGAGTGTGGGAAATTGTGCACTCCCATGAGAGTTAAACATAGTCATATAGACATAGGGAAAATAAAATTTAGTTTCTCCTTTCTGCAATGAATTAAAATATTTACATGAAACTTTAAATCATACATCTCACGTGACTCTGTACTTCTATTTCCACCAAGTAATCCTAAGAAAAGAGCAAGGCAAGGAAGCAAACCTGACCAGCACATTCATTGTATAAGTCTTAATTATTAACTGGAAAAACCTACATAAGTATAAGATAAATTAAATAATTTTCTATCTATGTAAGGGAATGTTATGAAGCCATTAAAAACTCTAGAAAGTTTTGTATACATTGACATGGATAAACAACCGCAATATATTTTGTGACTAAAAACAACAAAACTAAAAATCTATAGCCTAGATTATAAAACGGTATACATAATTATGACCTATATATATGTATATACTTCTATATGCCATATTTGTGATGATATAAATACATTAAGAGTACTATTACCAATAAACATCTCTATTCTCATCTGAGCATTGAAGTTAGCTCTGTCCGTGTGTCTCATTTTATTTTCACAGAATATCATCGAGTATTTATATCTGAGATATTTTTTCTAATCTAATGAAGCAAAACTAGCTTCATTGGTATATTTTAGGGACTACATCTTAAAGTGATTAAAGTATCTTAGGAATTATATCTCAACGTTAAGTATTTCTAACATAAATATTCGCAGCAGATCTTTAAGATCCTCCAACTCTTCTCTAAAACTCTTCTCATATATATATATATATTTGCTGGATCAGGAGTCATTCTTTAACCTTCCATTTGTGTTTTTTTCTACTCTTCATGTTATTTCTTGAAAAGTGATAAAGAGTGTCAGTACATGTGTTGGGTATAAGCTGTAGGGAGAGCCCATCTTCTAAGAGAGAAAAGCAATGTCTCTAGAGAATCGTTGCACAGGAGTTCCACTCTGAAAGCTCTGAGGATAAATCCTGGCCCTCTGATCTTGGACAACTTACTGACTTCCCCAGCTTCAGATTACTCATTTTTAATGTTGGAGTAATATTACCTACCATATAGAACTGCGTAAGTAAAGATAGGAAAAGGACCTAATGTACAGTTAAAACTGAGTTACTATATAAAACCAGTAAGATACTATATAAAACTATAGTATCGAGTAGATAAGACCTGATAGATAAAGAGACAGACAGACAGAATATGGTAATCATTAACAGAAAAAATTACAAGTGACTGATCATTTCTTCCAATCAACTTTACTTCTAAGGAGTGATTAGAAACTGGCATTGGCATTTCAGCTTGGTGAGGAGGAGAGTTACAACATCCAGCAAGTGAGAGTTTAAAAGTTACTTGTAGTTGGCTTTCTAGAGCAAGCGAGCCTGCAAGGTGATCAAATACACAAAATGGAGAGATTTTAGGTTTTAGT
>NW_011889224.1:165748-166980 GCF_000151845.1 Pteropus vampyrus | reverse complement strand
GTTCTTATTTTAGTTCTCACATAATTCAATTGTGTTTAACAAGTATTTTTTAGAAATGTATATTAACTACTTTTGCAATATTTTTATTGGGGAGAGAAAGAACACAAAATTAATCTTTCTCAAATCTCAGTCTTCACATGAGCAAATCTTCCTTTGTCATGCCTTCGTGAGATCTCAGGCAGTCCTCAGAGCTGTCCAGTCACTCTGAGTGTTAAAGATTTTCACTATGTTCTACTCCATTTGAAAACTACAGTCTATATCTAATTGTGTTTTGAGTTTTTATTCCTTATCTCACTCTGCTTTCCGCTCTACTACACTGCGAGAAGGAGAAAGTAGAAGAAAAGAAATATAATCTTTCGATACCAAACCTGGTCTCCTTGTAACCTTCACTTGGCGGTCATGCCTACATCGTCTGTGTAATGAGCTTTCCTATAATGACCGTGTCATGCAGCGCTTATTTGGGATCTTCAGGCATCTCTGCAGGAGGCATTTTCGTTCCTGGTTACTAATCTAGTGATCAGCACTGTATTGACTTTTTCATCATCTTCCTCAAGTCCTATGCGATGTATTACAGACATTTTGTGTACTCTAAAATGGAAGGCTGGCCAGAAAGGCCAAGCCTGACTGGCTTCCATGTGTGTATTAGCCCACATGAAACTAATGATTCTTTGCACTTGAAATAGTGACAGCATAGGCTTCTCTCCCGCTGGCCCAATTCTCCTCCCAGCCATTTCTCCCCAATTCTACTTGCCTCTGCTCAACATAAACACAGGGCAGATCTGCAAGACCATTGAAAAAGCAGATATAAAGAGCGACTCAACCTTGAATTGTCTACCAATACCTTCATCAGTGGAGGGATCCCCTGGACGAAGGGAACCCACAAGCAAAAGCCTGTAAGTTTTCTACTCATAGACTCTAAAGTGAAGTTGAAAGAGGTCAAATGCAGTGGTTAACCCACATTAGAGAACTAGGCAATGGGCAGGCTTTCCCAAAATGAGTCATCCATATGTATCACACATGAACTTCATAACAGAGCCTATATTTTAGTACCTGCCACATTCAGGGCATTGTCCAAAATGGACTATGATACCACCAGGCATGAGAAATCTTTTGTTCCACCGTTAATATTCTCTATATTCCATTTCTGTTCTACTATAGAGGGTGAGTGGCATTACAAGAAGAGACAGAAAAGCACTGTAAAAGGGGACTTATCTACCACACCACTATAGGAC
>NW_011889224.1:163830-165283 GCF_000151845.1 Pteropus vampyrus | reverse complement strand
GAGAAGGAGAAAGTAGAAGAAAAGAAATATAATCTTTTGATACCAAACCTGGTCTCCTTGTAACCTTCACTTGGCGGTCATGCCTACATCGTCTGTGTAATGAGCCTTCCTATAATGACCGTGTCATGCAGAGCTCATTTGGGATCTTCAGGCATCTCTGCAGGAGGCATTTTCGTTCTTGGTTACTAATCTAGTGATCAGCACTGTATCGACTTTTTCATCATCTTCCTCAAGTCCTATGCGATGTATTACAGACATTTTGTGTACTCTAAAATGGATGGCCGGCCAGAAAGGCCAAGCCTGATTGGCTTCCATGTGTGTATTAGCCCACATGAAACTAATGACTCTTTGCACTTGAAATAGTGACAGCATAGGCTTCTCTCCCGCTGGCCCAATTCTCCTCCCAGCCATTTCTCCCCAATTCTACTTGCCTGTGCTCAACATAAACACAGGGCAGATCTGCAAGACCACTGAATAAGTAGATATAAAGGGGGACTCAACCTTGAATCGTCTACCAATACCTTCATCAGCGGAGGGATCCCCTGGACAAGGGGACCCCAGAAGCAAAAGCCTGTAAGTTTTCTACTCATAGACTCTAAAGTGAAGTTGAAAGAGGTCAAATGCAGTGGTTAACCCACATTAGAGAACTAGGTAGTGGGCAGGCTTTCCCAAAATGAGTCACCCATATGTATCACACATGTACTTCATAACAGAGCCTATATTTTAGTACCTGCCACATTCAGGGCATTGTCCAAAATGGACTATGATACCACCAGGCATGAGAAATCTTTTGTTCCACCGTTAATATTCTCTATACTCCATTTCTGTTCTACTATAGAGGGTGAGTGGCATTACAAGAAGAGACAGAAAAGCACTGTAAAAGGGGACTTATCTACCACACCACTATAGGACCCTACTCTAAATCCTAGGATTAAATAGCTTTCACTGCAATAGGAAAGATAAAAGTGCTAAACGGGATGTAACTTTAAAGTTTTCATCTGAGTTAGAATTCACTTTTATATGGGATTTCAATCCCAGAAATTGCATGAAAAGCTATGCAATCTGCCCACGGTATTTTAAAAAATTGGACCAGGAGACACAAGAGACCAAGTCTGCACGCACTAGTACCTAACATAGTCAACCTATTTTACATCTGTGAAGCACCAGTGCAAAGTGTTCCAAAATTAGTGGCATATTCAATGGGACGAGAGTGCCAATTATTCCTAAGAAAGGACAAATCTGCTGAAGAGAGTTCCATTTCTTCATACTTTTACTGAAAAATTGAGGCATACTTCCAACCATCTTACCATACACCATGAGCAATCTCTTCATTTCTTAGGAAGTAAATAAGAAATAATTATTTAGGAGTTTTGAATACATTCTTAAGTTTCCCATATTTAAGTTTCATGACCAAAATAAATTTATTGTTGATAATCTCTCATCAAAACTTGAA
>NW_011889224.1:162512-163037 GCF_000151845.1 Pteropus vampyrus | reverse complement strand
ATAAAGAGAAAATCTTAAAAAGCTTTAGGACAGGGGCCAGAGGGAGTAATGACAAAGGAATGAACATCATGCTAGCATCACACTTCTTATCAATACGAGGTCTTAGAAGCCATTCGAGAAATGCTTTTAAAGTTCTGAGGGATTTTTTTTAAAACCAGAATTGTAATTCTAGTTAAAATTATCACTATAAGTGAAATCCAATAAAACCCCTGAAAGCTATTTGAAAAATATGTATATATAAAATGGATGGCCGTAAATCTATTGGGCCAGGTAGGCCAGATCTAATGGAGAAGAATTGAGGCAAAATTCTAAGAAATGAGAGATTACGCCATAACCAATTATTGGAGGAGATGAGGATGGACCCATCTAGGCCCTATGGACTGATGGACAGCACTAGAGTGTTGCTAGCCCTCTATATGAATTTATGAGATTCTGGTTGTCTGCCTTGCTCAGGGTACTTAAGCCGTAGCTTGCACCTAAAAAAGCATGGCTTAGAATAGATTATTTAAAAGGTTTCTTTCAGTT
>NW_011889224.1:161238-162462 GCF_000151845.1 Pteropus vampyrus | reverse complement strand
CTTGCTCAGGGTACTTAAGCCGTAGCTTGCACCTAAAAAAGCATGGCTTAGAATAGATTATTTAAAAGGTTTCTTTCAGTTCTAATTTTTGTGAGTCCTTCATCACAGTCCAATGACCGAGTGGCAAGGCGAATGTGAAAAAAATACATAGCATTTTTGATATGGGAAATTTTTTTATCCCTTTAATTCAGCTACCAATGTCCTACAGTTAGAGAGGGGGCACTTTCCAGAGGACAATTCTCTTTTGTGAAGGGAGAAATCATTATTGGTTATGAAACTTACTTTCTGCACCCCACCCCCCATGCTAGGTGTTTATACTGGTTCTAATGTTAAACAAGTATGCCACCGTGGGCATGTGACTTACCTCCTTATGCCTCAGGTTCCTCATTTCAAAAGGGAAGTAATAACATTCCCTTGTTCTTAGGGTTGTCGTGAAGATTAAGAGCAGGCAAGGCAGTTCCAAGCACAGAATGAGTGTCCCATAAACATAGATAAATAATGATTAGGTTGAAATTGTTTTTCTTGTTAGATCCTTCTGGTTCTGGAGATCAAGTTTTGCATACCAAAAACACTCAATAAATGTTCACTGAAGCAAAGGCCTGTAGACTAAACCCACACAACCAGAGTAGTTCACAGAAAAAAATGATGAGGACTGTAGCTTGTGTCTTTTAAACAAGAATTTTCAAACACTTATAAAACTAGACAGGTTAGTCTGTTGATCTAGGAATGGCAGTAATAAAATCAGATGATTTGTCTAATATATTAGAAAGGCTACTAAGGAAGGAAAGACAAGCACAGATATATAAATCTAGCATCAAACAAAAAGTACTGGCTTGATTCCTGAAGCTTTATAATAGTCATCAGAATTTTTGCATACTTTGATTTAGCTTCTTTATCTTTAAAATAGGCAGTAGGATTATTCTGTAGCTTGCAACACAGGATTAGAAAAAGTTACTATAGTGAAACCTCTAGTATCAAAATAAGTTGATGATATTCACTGTTGGAATTGAGGAATTGTGGATACAATGACAGTAAGCAGTTAGGGTTGACTTTTCTCATCTGTAAAATCAAGACAAGAATTTCTCACAAGAATGGTATAATCAGAAAGAATACACTCTTAGAAAAGTTTACCAATTCAAAGCAATTTGTGTGATAGAAATTATGTGCTAATACATAATGTTCATTTATATCAGTTAGAAATTAAACAAGCAAGAAATGTTAGAT
>NW_011889224.1:158833-161188 GCF_000151845.1 Pteropus vampyrus | reverse complement strand
ACCAATTCAAAGCAATTTGTGTGATAGAAATTATGTGCTAATACATAATGTTCATTTATATCAGTTAGAAATTAAACAAGCAAGAAATGTTAGATATATCTTTACTCCAGCCCCCCAAAATAATAATCGGACTTTAAAATAATTGATGTCTTCTTGTGTAAAAGCTAAGAGAATAGAATCAAGCCATTTATCGTTCATGGGAAATACAGCATGCTCCAGTCTGACTACCAAGAACAATTCTCTGAAATAACTGACTTGGTTTATCCACTATGGATTACATAATTAATTATTTCCCTTTGTGCTTTGGAACCAAGTTTGTGGGTCAGACTACATTTTCTAGACTCTGTCTTAGCTTCATTTTATCTCCTTCATTTTAGTTTTCTTTCTTTTTTTGAACACATTTTTAAGCTTTGCTTTTTGTGTATCCTTGAAGTCCCTGTCCATAATTTTTGAAACAAGGTGCAATTGAATTGAATAAGAATAAATATATTTCAAAATAAAGTAACATAACAAAATAAGAATAACAATCTTAAAACTCTACCTTAAATGTATGTTAACTGGTACAACTTCTGAACTCTAATGTAATTTTAGCCTTAACAGTATGAAGCTCACTGAGTATATGAATGTTCTTATGATGCTAGTTACCTTTCCAATTGTAAATTGATATTATAGTTATTCCCAAATAACTCAATTAATATTACAGTTAATAGCTCTATCTCGTGACTTTTTTTAAGTGACTCTGAAATCACAGTTTGGGATGGGCAAATCTGAACACCCGACAGCATATGCTCACTCCTTTATCCTCTCTGAGCAAGGGGCCTCCACTTCTCTAAATAAATATCTTAGTTCCATTTACATTTTAATAGAAAAATATTGCAAAGCAGCTGAGACAAGATATAAAATAATAAAAGGCAAGATTTAGATCATGAGTATATACTAGATACTTTACATATTATTTTACATTTTTCAAGACTACTACAAGAGGAGTTATTAACCAGAGAAATATAATGAGGCCAGAGGGAACAAAGCAACCTAAGATCACAGTGTTAAATGTCAGAGTTGGTACTGCAATCCAGGCGTGTCTGGCTCCAAGGCTACATGCATTATTTCCATTACAATCAGATTAATGTTATATTTACCAAAGAACATTGAACCTGAATTTAAGTGTTTGGGTCAAAACTGAAGCATAATTCATTTATTTTACCTAATAAGATCTTGCATATTTATGATCAATGTTTTCCCCATTGTGAGTCCATTGAGAATCTATTTTCAGTGTCCTCCCTGTCTAAAACCAGAATCTACTCTGACAATAAATTTATTGTTGAGGAATTTTCTCTTAAAACTTGACCAGTGACGATTAGCTTCATGGCTTTTCGAAACCAAGGATAAAATAAAGCATAAATCAAGGGGTTCATTGCTGAGTTATAGTATACAATCCAAGCTAATATTTCAAAAATATATGTGGGTGTGATGAAACCTACGAAGGCATCAATTATTGAATCAATGAAGTATGGCAACCATGAAACCAGAAATGCGATCACTGTGATGCCCAGTGTTCTTGCTGCTTTTCTCTCCCTCCTGGCCACTCTGTCTTTGTAGCTATCTGATGATCCCACAGTTTTATTGCTCATACTTTCCATTTTTCTAGCCTGTTGTTTAGCGATGAGGAAAATCTTGGAGTAAACAATGATCATCAAAAGCGTGGGTATGAAAAATAATAGAAAATTTACCAATACCCAACTTTGATTCACTGCACCTTGACAGCCTCCCACACAGGTGAGAGCACTGACTAGTTCCTCCAGCCCAACTTCATTTGCACCTGTGCTAAGAAGGGTAAAATTATAAATAATGGAAAAGAGCCAGGAGAAGGCAATACACATGACAGAAATAGATATGGTGAATCTGGTTGGATAGAGCAGAGGGTCGCTGACTGCAATATATCTATCCAGAGAAATGAAACATAAGTGGAAGATGGAAGCATAGCAGAATGACCCATCGAAACAAGAGTGAAATTTACAGTAACTCTCCCCAAAGTACCAGCAGCCTTCCACGGACCTCACTGCACTGAAGGGCATCACAGTCACTCCCACCAAGAAGTCAGCACAGGCCAGGGAGGCGATCAAAAGGTTGGTTGGAGAGTGTAGCTGCTTGAAATGAAGAATGGAAATCATCACTAAGAGGTTTCCAAATACAGCCAGCCAAGATCCAAAGCTGAACACTGTGTACAGAATCAGGCGGGGTCCAGGTGAGTAGGAAATTTTGACACAGGATGCATTCAGGTTCTCGAAGCAGAGCTGCACAGCTGCAGGAGGGGGCAAATCACTGCCCATGATTCTCCGTTTTGACCCTGGGAAA
>NW_011889224.1:157293-158783 GCF_000151845.1 Pteropus vampyrus | reverse complement strand
CTGACTGCAATATATCTATCCAGAGAAATGAAACATAAGTGGAAGATGGAAGCATAGCAGAAGGACCCATCGAAACAAGAGTGAAATTTACAGTAACTCTCCCCAAAGTACCAGCAGCCTTCCACAGACCTCACTGCACTGAAGGGCATCACAGTCACTCCCACCAAGAAGTCAGCACAGGCCAGGGAGGCGATCAAAAGGTTGGTTGGAGAGTGCAGCTGCTTGAAATGAAGAATGGAAATCATCACCAAGAGGTTTCCAAATACAGCCAGCCAAGATCCAAAGCCGAACACTGTGTATAGAATCAGGCGGGGTCCAGGCGAGTAGGAAATTTTGACACAGGATCCATTCAGGTTCTCGAAGCAGAGCTGCACAGCTGCAGGAGGGGGCAAATCACTGCCCATGATTCTCCGTTTTGACCCTGGGAATGCTATTATCTTTAAATATCTTTAAAAAGGGGTTGTTTACAATATGTCAGTATTGCCAGTAAATTCTGTCCCTATTGCTTCGTAAGTACAAATCCTTATTTTCATGTTTAGAAACTGATTCATACATTTATCTCATAAATCTACTCGAACTGAATAAGTAGTTAGTTTTTATCATTACGCAAAATTCTGTTTGTTTAAACTTAAAAAAAATAATCTTTCTTTTCATTAGCTGGTATGTATCTGAGAAGCATGCGTTTTCCAAGAGCTGTTATATGATGCATGTAAGAATGCAATATTTTATTAGCTTTTTTTTCCTAATTTGTCAGAGCTAGAATAACACCCCAAACACTCTGTCCCCTCAGGAAAGTATTAAATAATTTCAAATACCCAAAGCCCTTAAGCTTAAATCCCCATAGTGCAATGTGCAAGAAAAGGAATTTTAAATAATGAGTATGTTTTTGCTAAAAAGTTTATGTCCTTCTAATATCCTGATGACATTTGACCTTTCCGTGAAATAGAAATGGAAATAGAAATAGTCCTTTACTTTAAAATCTTTTGTCTAAAATTTGAAAGCCATATTGTTTATTTTAACTTATTTTTACTAAAAAGAGTTTACAGAAAAGATGTTTCTGATAAATGATTTCTGGTCATTTTTACAATCAGTTTTTTATATAACAAATAATTTATATTTGAAAATTTCACACTTTTTTAGCTAAAAATCAGGATTATCTTTTTATTTATTTATTCATTTATTTATTTATTCATTCATTTATTTATCTATTTAATTTTCTATTTATTCACGGTGACCTTGCTTAACAAAATCCAGTAAGTTTCAGGTGTACAATACATATGCACTAAGGCATATGTATATATATATATTGCATTGTGTGTTCACCGCCCCTAGTTAGATTTCTCTTTATTCAAGTTACAGACATGATAAATGTATCCACACTCATAACCAACTCTACTATCAAGGTATGGAATATTTCTAACACCTCGGCAATTTTATTTGAGCCCTTTTGCAGTCATCCTCTTCCCATATTTCCCTTATTCTGTCCTCGG
>NW_011889224.1:154018-154937 GCF_000151845.1 Pteropus vampyrus | reverse complement strand
TTATGCTTTATTTTATCCTTGGTTTAGGAAAGCTATAAAAGTCATTTTAAGTGGGAAACTCCTAAAAGGTAGCTCATCAACCATTAGTTTATTTTCAGAATAAATGTAAGCACTAAGTTAAGAAATTTAAGGATCTTTTCAAAATTTTAAATTTATGATGAAATTAAATATAAGAAATGCATAAAACCTTTCAAAATTGGGGAAATAGTTGTCTGATTAGCCAGGAACAAAGTCATAAGAAGGTGTCTCTATTAAACTATTGTAGAGGTATTTACTGCACTAAATAAGAAATGATAAAGTGGCTTTACATATGTCAACGATCTTAATGGTCCATACACATCCTTACCACAGGTTCTGGTTTCTTCTAATTTTATTAAATTCTTAATTTCATTTTAGTTGTGAAATCTCTCATCATCTTCTCTGTGATGCTGAACTCTCTTTTATCGTCAAAAAGTCTTTCTTCCTTTTATTTGCCACACTATTCCGCATTGCTAGGGTCATCATACATGAAGAGCACAGACAGGGAGACTTAAAAAAGAGAAATTTGTTTTCTCACAAGTCCAGGTATTAGAACTCTAAGATCACGGTGTCAACAAGATGGATTTCTTCTGTGGAGCCCACTTGTCATCTTCCCTCTCCGTCCTTACCTGGTCTTTCCTCCACATATGTCTGTGACCATATTTCCTCTTTTTATAAGAACACTAGTCCTATTAAAGTAGGGCTCCCCCTAAAACTCATTTTAACTTAATTACCTTTTAAAAGACCTTATCTCTAAGTATGGTTACTTTCTGAAGTACTGGGAGGTTAGGACTTTGACATATACATTTTGTGGGATATGATTCAGCCCATAACAGACATAGTCCAGGTTTGATGACACTATCCAAGGGTCTTTGTTTGCTGCTCCTCTGTAACTATTTCT
>NW_011889224.1:153534-153968 GCF_000151845.1 Pteropus vampyrus | reverse complement strand
TAAATACTTAGAAGTATAATTGCTGGATCATATGGGAAGTGTATGTTTAACTATACAAGAAACTACAAACAGTCTTCTAAAGTAATTGCACCATTGTGCTCCCACCAGCAATCTATAAATGTTCCAATTGCTCCAAGTCCTATTCAACACTTGACACTGTCATTTCTTTTTATTTAACCATCTTAGATAGCATGTAGCAGTATTTCGTTTTTAATTTAGGGATGATGATATGGAGAATCTGTTTATGTTATCATTGGTCTTTAATGTATCCACTTTGGTGAACTGTACATGAACATTTTGCCCATGTTTAATGAATTTTAAAGTTTTCTTATAATTGAGTTAACTGTTCTTTAGAAATAGCTATTATGAATAGTGGACTTTTCATTTTTTTGAGAGTATTTTTTGAAGAGTAGAAGGTTTAAATTTTGATGAAG
>NW_011889224.1:148901-150549 GCF_000151845.1 Pteropus vampyrus | reverse complement strand
GCTAATACTGCAAAATACATCTATTAAAAAGAGTATAAACAATGTGTGTTCTAATTTTACATTTTTCCCCCAGAATATTTTACACTATTAATTCAACAAAAGTTATTTTGGTCTACATATCTGGAGTATTTCACGTATGAAGCTAAATTGTTGTAAAATAATGTTAAACATTTTTTCTTTTTCTTTTTCTTTTTTGGCTTATCTGTAGAGTAGTGCAGTTAAAATGATTGATGTATTTTTTCTCATTTGTTTTCACTAAGACATTTTATTGCTTTCAAACAGATATTGAGCATTAATTATATAAAAGTGCCTGTGTCAGGCATTGCTAAAGATAAAAAATGTATTTTACATAGTATTTTTCTCAAGGAAAGTAATTTTGTAGGTAATACGGACAACACATTTTAAACTATATTATTGAGGAAGGAAAAAGTGTCAGAGATGCTAAGTCCTGTGAACAGAAGACTCATTTCCCATCACAAGGCCAGTACCTGGTGTTGGTCATTTCTATAATATTGTCTTCACACACGCATGTAGTCCCATGGCCCGAGGAGATAAAAATTGTAAAAGGAGACAATTTTAAGGGTAAAAGGATTTTTGATGGTGCTACCATCATGTTTGGACTTGTGGAAGCAGACAGGAGTGTGTACACTTTTTTTGTCAAGAGGAGTAATATCCATAAATGGAGACTTGAGCTTCACAGATTAGAAGACAATAGGTAGATTAGTAGTGTAACAGTCTATAAATAAAGTTTCATTTTATCACTTACTATCCTTAAAAGATCGGATTAGCTATAACAAATTTAAAAACGACATGCTATTCCCTATTTTTACAGTACAGAGGATAAACATACATAAAATTAAGTGAAAGATTTAGATAAAAGTCCCAGGCTAAAAAGGTCTCACAGTATTGCACTGTTGGTGAATTAAGTTATAAGTAGTTAATATAACAAGAGTTGAAAGAAAAATTAAAGATTTTTGAAATTTATCCTATGGGCCGGAAAAATATTATATTGTTATGAATGACACCAAATAGAATTCTAAATATGGAACTTTTTTGAACAAGTAGTAGATATGTAGAACTTTACAGAGGAGAGAGACAGTAAGAGGTTAGATTCTTCCATATATATCATGATCATCTTTCCTAAGTGTGACTACCACAGATATGCTGATTGTAACTCTCTGATAATACAAGCAAATAATGCCTTTGTTAGTACCAGATGATACCTCTTTGGCCATAGATGACTGAATTAAAGTTGGAAGTATGATTCCAGAAAAACATATCACTAGGTTGGCCTGAATTCATCATATAATCACTCATGAGAATACAAACTAACACACCAGATCATGTTACTACTAAGCATTAGAATAAAGATTCCTGGATTATGCCCATGTTCTGCTTCTCTAAGCCCTGATGGCTCATTGTTTCCTTCATTAATATGACAGAAAAATGTATTTATCATGAAAATTAAGCACATAACTAGAGGTAGAAGCATTCTCATTAGGGTCCAGGTAAGGAAAAGATGGTTCAATATTGTCACATTGCATAAATACTGTTTCAGAAGTACTAATAAATGCAATTATACAAGAGAAATAACTAGATATAGAAAATCAAAAATAGGAAATTAAGTTATTATTTGCAGCTGATATGA
>NW_011889224.1:147094-147604 GCF_000151845.1 Pteropus vampyrus | reverse complement strand
ATGCAATTATACAAGAGAAATAACTAGATATAGAAAATCAAAAATAGGAAATTAAGTTATTATTTGCAGCTGATATGACTAAAAACAAATTTGTCGAAGTCTGCCTTGGTGCTATTGAGAACTAGTGCCAAATACTAAACACATAGAAACAGAGATTACAGACATATATTTCTCTTGATTATTTAGTTTACTTAAGATGTAAATGTACTCATTGACTTCGGTTTTAACTACATGTATCACCTAAGAAAATTCTCCTATTATGATTATTAAAAATTCTACATGGGGGACATCTGCTTCCGGTAATGGCGGATATTTATGCAGAGCAATTCTCCTACTGAGGACAACTAGAAAATCTGGAAAAGATATTTTTAAAATCTTTAAAATATTAGAGAGATTTAAACTTAGTCAGGAATTATTCAGGATTCAGAAAAAAAAGGGAATTCAAAGAGTTGCATCTAATATTTGGGACATCTGTTTTAAATGGATATCAGACAGTTCCAGAAGAAACAT
>NW_011889224.1:139574-144414 GCF_000151845.1 Pteropus vampyrus | reverse complement strand
AAGATTTAGCAAAAGAAAAAAAAGAAAGAAAAACAAAAGAAAAAGAAAAAACAAAGAAAGTAGAAAAACACAAGACAATCTTTTTCTTATCAAAATAGACATTGTCATTTTTTGGACATCTGTTTCCATTAGAACAGACTGCACTACATTAAATGCTTTGAACTGACCACATGCTGCCCTGGTTTGTTTTCAAGGGCGAAACTCTTGCCTGCTAAAATACCACCTTTGCTATTAAAATTATTAATGAGTCTGAAGTGCGGTTCTTAGAAAACTTGGGTTTCAGAAATATCAAGCGGGTTAAATAATTTGGGAAATCAACAGGTAATTGCCAAACACAAACTTTAATCAACTAAGAGCTGGGAAAAAAAAATTGGAAGATATCTAGCTCTTTGTTTTATAAACGAATTTATTGAGATTAGGATTTGTCTGGATTCTTCTTGGAATAAGCTCCGTGCCTCCCACCCTACTCCCACTTCCAGACCACAAGAAGCTAGGCTTTATCTCTGTCTTCACTCTCTATCTCTCTTTCTTGCAGGCAGAATATTTCTTTACACTGTTTCCATCTGCTGACAAAGGACTGAAAATGCTAGCTATTGTTCCATTCATTCTCATTTATTTTTTCCTGGAGTATATTATGTCATTAATTTACCACTATTAAAGTAGCATTATTGTCTAAACCTTTTTATTGGAAAATTTTTGTCTGCACTTTCCTGTCTGGCTGCTTATTTCACTATCACAAACTATTGTCTTTCACCTTTATAATACTATTCCAATATGTATTCATATAACCATTTCACTGTGAACTTGTTTAAAGTTTTTTCTCCTCTTCAAGATTAAGAGCTCCATAAGGCTAAGGATCAATCTCTTTATTTCATTACTTTGCATCCAACACCTGGCATTCAGTCAATATGTATTAAAAAGAAAAATTGATTAATGAATAATTCTCAGAATATGGAAGGAATACAAAATTTTTTCTTTATCAAAAGTCAGAAGAGTTATATGATGATTTTTTATTGCCTAGAATAACAAGGGGGGAAGGCTATTGAGCCATTTGTGCCCAAAGGACATTTGTTGATGTCTAGACATATTTTGGTTTTCACATTTGGGGAGATTTTATTGTCATCTACTGGCATCTAGTAGTAGGGATCCTGCCAAAAGCCTGCCAATGTACAGGACAGATCTTCATAGCAAGAAGTTCTCTGAACTCAAATGTTCTTAGTACTGAATTTGAGAAAGGCTGGCCTAGACCTTTGTCTATATGAGCGCAGACACTACAATATTAGGCTCTCAAAAATATTAGCAGGAATCTAAAAGATTGTTCGTTTCACAGTGTGAAATTTCTTGATGAGGAATCAGATGGCCAGATGGATTCGTAATAATACCCATGGCACTCTTATAATTTGAAAAGCAAGTTCACGAATATCTTTAAGATCACAACTCTGCAGTGGGAAGAGTCTGAGCCCTTCTTTAGGAAGGCTGAATAAGGCTTTTCCTTGCTTTGAATGTTCCAGCATTCCAGGGATGGCAAATGACCAAGGAATGTGTTCCCATTTTACAGCTTCTTTCTCATTGTTTGACTTCTTTTAGCATTGGGAACGGGAAGTTCTATCACCTGGAACCACAAACCAATGTGTAGTTTGAGGGTTTCCTGCCCCTTTCTCACATTCAGGGACACACCTGGCAAATATTCTTCCACTGAAAAGATCTTGAGAGTAGAACCGACCTCTTTTCTACCAGCACCTGAAAAATGCTGCTGTTTCTAAATACCATGTTGTTTTTTAATGCTTTGGTGTAATATACTATATCAATCTCAAGTGGTCCTCAAGGTATGTTACCTTTCTCTGTTTGTTGGTTACCACTGCAGATGCAAAAACATGATGCATAACAGGAGAGAACAAGCCAGGTCCTGACACTCACTGCTTGCACCCTACTGTATCTCTAACAGAAACCCAATAAGGTGGCCTGTCAATATTGAGAACAGGGAAACTGTTCAATTCTAAAAAGAAAAAAATCTTTGGTCCAAGAAATATAACAACTAACCTACTTTAACATAAAGAGCTGTTTTCTAGAATAACTTTCTTGATAATCGCTGTTAAAAATCATCTTCCAATTTCACACCTTGGACTGCCAGACTTCATCTAGGGATCTGTCCATTGTTGGCATCTATTTAGTTGGAAGGACTACATGCTTTAGGCAAGAACCTAGGCAGACAACCTGGAAACAGATGAGAGGTGATCTTTCAGCATATAATGCCTTCCTAGATCAGTGCCTGTGGCATAGAGGAATTCTGGAGGTGAAAAATGAAAACATATATTTTTGACTAAAAGGAAATTGTATAAGATAAAGGGAAACAATCATTAATTGAAATTAACCCCCAGTAATCTTGTACCTATAATTTCTATTAGATCGTATTTTGTTAAACATTTGAGATTTATAATAAAAACTGGTAAATTGAAGAAAACATGAGTACTAATAGCTGATAATTTCCTCAGTCATCCTGGTATATTTACGTTTTCTCCCCCAGGAAAATTGAAGTTAAAATCTCATATTTCTCATGATAATCAAGAAGGACCGAATTCTCCCAATGTAAAGAGAAGTGTCATGAGCAGCAACTCGCCCTCAGCTGCAGCTGCGGAGCTGTGCCACGAAAACGTGACCGGATCCTGTGTGAAAACCCCGTACTTGCCTGGACCCTGCCTGGTTCTCTATGCACTGTTGGCTTTGGGGCTGTGCTGGCTGTGTTTGGAAACCTCTTGGTGTTGATTTCAGTCCTGCATTTCAAGAAGCTGCTTTCTCCAACCAACTTTCTCATTGCCTCACTGGCCTGCGCTGACTCTCTGGTGGGCGTCACGGTACTGCCCTTCAGCATGGTCAGGTCCATGGAGAGCTGCTGGTACTTCGGCAAGAGCATCTGTGCTTTCCACATGTGCTGTGATGTGGCTTTTTATTACTCTTCTCTCTTCCACTTGTGATTCATATCCATCGACAGGTACATTGCTGTTACTGACCCTCTGCTCTATGCTACCAACTGCACAGGGTCTGCGTCAGGAATTTGCATCAGCATCTCCTCGATCCTGCCCATTGCATACAGTGGTGCCGTGTTCTACACTGGCGCCTATGACGATGGGCTAGAAGAATTAGCTAGTGCCCTCAACTGCATAGGAGGTTGTCATACAGTTGTAAATCAAAACTGGGTGTTGATAGATTTTCTATCCTTCTTTATACCTAACCCTGTTATGATCATTGTCTATAGTAATATTTTTCTTGTGGCTAGACAACAGGCTAAAAGGATGGAAAATACTGCTGGCAATACAGAATTATCATTAGATAGTTATAAATCCAGAGTGGCCAAGAGAGAGAGAAAAGCAGCTAAAATCCTGGGGGTGACCGTGGTAGCATTTATGATTTTGTGGTTACCTTATAGTATTGACTCACTAATTGATGCCTTTATGGGCTTCATAACTCCTGCCTATCTTTATGAGATTTGCTGTTGGTGTGCTTATTATAACTCAGCCATGAACCCTTTGATTTATGCTTTATTTTACCCATAGTTTAAGAAAGCCATAAAAGTTATTGTAAGTGGTCGTGTTTTCAAGGAAAGTTCATCAGTGATCATTTCGTTCTTTGAACAACTGTAAGCAATTAGATTGAGATAGTTGAAGATATCTTTACACTGTCCAAATGAAATGAGTTTTTGAAAATCAAGTTATTGAGTATTATTAAGAAGAAAAACACATTCTTCAAATTTGATAGGGTAAATCAATGTTTTTCAATTATATTAGTATGTGTACTTCTCTCATACTTCCCCCAAAATATTTATTTGTCTAATAAATGTTAAATCCTATTTGTTAAGTGTTGCAGAGCTCCCCATACCACATTCCCTGCAGACACTTCCCTCTCTCAATTTTCCTTTTTATTCCAGTGTCCCTTCCCTTGCTAACCTAAAAACATCTTTGTTTTCTTTGATTTCCTTTCTTCTTTCTTTACAAAGTCTTTTACTTACTCCCAACATGTCAAAATTTTTCTGTGACTGACGTCATGTTTTTTTTTTTTTTTTTTTTTTTTGTTCCTTCTTTTTGCTTTGCTTAACTCTTTGGATAGCAATCGATCTATTATGCTTAATGTCTGCATGGTGTCTGTGTCAGAAATTTGCTTCAGTATCTCATGGAGCCTGCCCTTTGCATACGGGTGCCCATGAGGATGGAATGTAGGAATTAGTAAGTACTCTCTACTCCACAGGTGGTGTCAGCTTGTTTTAAATCAAATTAGATGTTGATAAAATCTCTATTATTTTCACATCTCTCATTTTAAGATGATTCAATATATTGGGGGGTGGTAGGTTGGAAAACAGACTAAAAAGATTGAAACTACTAGTAGAAAATAGCTGTATTATCAGGGAATTGTAGAGCACGGTATCTAAGAGAGAGAGAAAAGCAGCTAGAACGTTGGGTTCACAATTAGTGTTTTTGATCTTATGGTTACCACATGTATTTGATTCATTCACTGATTGGTTTTTGGGTTTTATAATACCTTCTTATGTTTATGAGATATTTTACTGGTTCCGTAATTATAATTCTGCTCTAAATCATTTGATTGATGATTTTTTTACCCTTTGTCTAGAAGAACAATAAAACTCATAAGTACCAAGTAATAAATGGGAGTTTATCAACCATAAATTAATTTATAAATAAGCCTAAATTTCAAATTAATGTTTTGAAAGATTTGAAGTTGATATGGTTACATAATGGAAACTTCTCAATAATTATGATATGAAATACAGTGCATGGTAATGATTCATTAAATTGGTGAGGAAAAATGGTACCTCAATTTCCACAGCATA
>NW_011889224.1:131250-137674 GCF_000151845.1 Pteropus vampyrus | reverse complement strand
ACATTGAAATTGCTATTACCAATACACATATCTATTTTCATCTGAGCATTGAAGTTAGGTCTGTCCGTGTGTCTCATTTTATTTTCACAGAATATGTTTGAGTGTATATATCTAAGATATTTTTTCTTATCTAATGAAGCAAAATCATAGCTTCATTGGTATATTTTAGGGACTACATCTGAAAGTGATTGAAGTATCTTAGGAATTACATCTTAACATTAAGTATTTTTAATGTAAATATTTGCCGCAGATCTTTAAGATTCTCCAACTTTTCTTCTCTAATATTAATTATTTGCTGTATCAGGAGCTATGGGAGGTATCGAGTCATTCTTTCACCTTCCATTTGTATTTATTTCTACTCTTTATGTTATCTCTTTAAAAGTGATAAAGAGTGTCAGCCCATTAAGTAAATCATCTCTCAAGTGTATGGGAGTGTGAGATAGACCTCGTTAGGACAGACTGACAGACATTGCAGAAAGATGCCTTAATGATCTCTGTGGTCCTTCCAGTGGACGAAATCAGACGTTTGTTAATGAGAGCAAGGGGAGAGAAGTGTTTTGTACTCTTGTCTCTTAGCATGAGAGGCAAGAGGCACCTGAACACGAAGCAGAGTCAAAGTGTTAAACTGTAAATGCAAAGTAGATAGTAATGATAATACACAGTCAATATATTTAACTAACAGTCTAGGCAAATTATCAAGTGATTGCATAACTGAGCCGGTTCTTATTTTAGTTCCCACATAATTCGATTGTGTTTAACAAGTATTTTTAGAAATGTATGTTAACTACTTATGGAATATTTTTATTGCGGTGAGAAACAACACAAAATTAATTTTGCTCCAATCACAGTCTCCACATGAGCTCATCTTCCTTTGTCATCCCTTCATGAGATCTCAGGCAGACCTCAGAGCTGTCTAGTCTGAATGTTAAAGATTTTCACTGTGTTCTGCTTCATTTGAGAACTACAGTCTATATCTAATTGTACCCAGTGCTAGCGCGGACTAAGCTTAAAAAGCCTGGTTTTAGGGAAAGAGCATGTTTTGATTTTTCATTCCTTATCTCACTCTGCTTTCTGCTCTATTCCACTGGGAGAAGGAGAAAGTAGAAGAAAAGAAGTATAATCATTTGATACCAAATCTGGTCTCCTTGCAACATTCACTTGGCGGTCATGACTACATCGTCTGTGAAATGAGACTTCCTATAATGACCCGGTCATGCAGCGCTTATTTGGGTTCTTCAGGCTTCTCTCCAAGAGGCATTTTTGTGCCTGGTTTCTAATCTAGTGATCAGCACTATATTGACTTTTTCAACATTTTCCTCAAGTCCTATGCGATGTATTCCAGACATTTTGTGTACTCTAAAATGGAAGGCTGGCCAGAAAGGCCAAGCCTGACTGGCTTCCATGTGTGTATTAGCCCACATGAAACTAATGACTCTTTGCACTTGAAATAGTGACTTTATAAGGTTCCCCCCTGCTGGCCCAATTCTCTTCCCAGCCATCTCTCCCTAATTCTACTTGCCTCTGCTCAACATAAACACAGGTGAGGTCTGCAAGACTATTGAATAAGCAGATCTAAAGAGGGACTCAAGGTTGAAGCATCTCACCAATACCTTCATCTGTGGAGTAGTCCCCTGGACAATGGGACTCCAGGAGCAAAAGCCTGTAAGCTTTCTACTCATAGACTCTAAAGAGAGGTTGAAAGAGGTCAACTGCAATGGCTCACTCACATTATAGAACTAGGCAGTGGGCAGGCTCTCCCAAAATGAATCACTCATGTGAGTCACACATGTACCTCTTAACAGCACCTATATTTCGGTGCCTGTCACATTCAGGGCATTGTGCAAAATGGACTATGATACCACCAGGCACGAGAAATCTTTTGTCCCACTATTAATATTCTCCATATTCCATTTCTGTTCTACTATGGAGGGTGAGTGGCGTTACAAGAAGAGATGGAAAAGAACTGTAAAAGCAGACTTATCTCTCACACCACTGTAGGACCCTACCCTAAAACCTAGGCTTGGATAGCATTGATTGAAATAGGAAAGATAAAAGTGCTAAACTGGATGTAACTTTAAAGTTTTCTTCTGAGTTAGAATTCACTTTGATATGGGTTTAAATCCCAGAAACTGCGTGGAAAGCTATGCAATCTGCCCACGGTGTTTTAAAAAATTGGAACTGGAGAGTCAGGAGAGCAAGTCTGCACGCACTAGGACATAATGTCGTGAAGCCATTTTTCGTTTATCAAGCGCCGGTGCAGACAGTTCCAAAATTATTGGCATTTTCAATGGGCCATGAGTGCCAATTATTCCCAAGGGCAGACCAATGTGATGACTAGAGTCTCATTTTTCATGCTTTTTCTGAAAAACTTGACGAATACTTCTCACCATTTAACCATACACTTTGAGCAATCTCCTTCATTTCTTAAGAAATGAATAATAATTATTTAGTAGTTTTGAATACATTCTTGTTTCCCCTATTCAAGCTTTCATGACCAAAAATAAATTTGTTGGTAATTTCTCATCAAAAAATGAACACTTGATTTCTGAGTTATTTTAAGGGTTAATATTTCAAAGCACTAAAACAAAACAAAACAAAACAAAAAACAATGTGGCAAAATGTGGGCAATGACTAATTAGAATGGATGCTTTTCTGAGAGACAGAGCAGGCCCTGCAGGTGCCCTCTTTGTCTTGCATTCGTGTTCCAGTTGAATTGATCATGTGGAACCTTTGGAGTTTGGGTAAGAGGATCTAGAGATAAAGTCACAAGAGGTTGCATGAGAGCTCAGGGTAATACATATTTCGCAACTAGTATTTAAGCATTTCAACACTTTCCCAATTGGAATAGTTGAATTGGTATCTACCTCTGAAGATCAGCCTTGTTAACATAACGGAGCACATATTTTATTTATCTTATCTGAAGTCGCACTAAAATGACTTCAAAAGCATATCTGAAAAAAAAGGTCACATGGGATAAAATTGACTAAAAAAACAGAGTGGAGAAAAATACAACCCAAAATACTCACAATGGAGGTTATTAGAGCAGTAAGAGCTATTCTCATGAGTAGAGCTTGAGAGAAATTCTAAATCCCAGAAAGAACAATCAGAGAGTAAAAGGAAGAAAACAAAAGCTATTGTTCAGAAAGTTCATTCTGGATTAAAGAAAGGTCTAAGGCTTCCAATTAAAAGTATTCACGAAGTGCAAAGAGAACAAATGAAAAACACACAGGGAACACAATCAGACAAGTATAAAGAGAAAATCTTAAAAAGCTCTTAGGACAGGGGCCAGAGGGAGGAAGTTAATTTAAGACAAAGGAATGAACATCATGCTAGCATCACACTTCTTATCAGTACTAGGTCTTAGAAGCCATTGGAGAAATGCTTTAAAAGTTGAGGGATATTTTTTAAAAACCAGAATTATAATTCTAGTTAAATTGTCACTATAATCAAAATCAAATAAAACCCCGGAAAGCTAATTGAGAAATATGTATATATAAAATAGATGGTCAGAAATCTATGGGACCCGCTAGGCCAGAAGTAATGGACAAGAGTTGAAGCAGAATACTCAGAAAGGAGAGATTGTGCTGTGACCAGATATTGGAGGAGATGAGGATGGACCCATCCAGGCCTGGTAGACAGATGGACTCCACTGGAGGGTGGCTAGCCCTCTACATGAATTCATGAGACTCCCATTGTCTGACCTTGCTCAGGGTACTTAAGCCATAGCTTGCACCTAAAACAGCATGGCTTAGAATAGAGTATTTAAAAGGTACCTTTCAGTTCTAATATTTTGTGAGTCCTTCATCACAGTCCAATGACCGACTGGAAAGGGGAATGTGAAAAAAAATAACATTTTTTATTTGGGAAATGTTTTTGTCCCTTGAATTCAGCTACCAATTTCCTACAGTTAGAGAGGGGGCTCTATCCAGAGGACAATTCTCTTTTCTGAAGGGAGGAATCTTTCCTGGTTATGACACTTACTCTCTAGCCAGAGGGTGTTTATACTCGTTCTATTGTTAAAGAAGTATGACTTCTTTAACTTGGTCATGTGATTTACCTCTTTATGCCTCCGGTTCCTCGTTTTTAAAAGGGAAGTAATAACATTCCCATGCTCATAGGGTTGTCCTGAAGATTAAGTGCAGGCAAGGCAGTTCCAAGCACAGAATGAGTGTCCCATAAACATAGATAAATAATGATTAGGATGAAATTGTTTTTCTTGTTAGATCCTTCTGGTTCTGGAGCTCATGTATTGCATACCAAAAACACTCAATAAATGTTCTTTGAAGCAAAGGCCTGTAGACTAGTCTCCACACAACCAGAGTAGTTCACAGAAAAGAATGATGAGGACAGTAGCTTGTGTCTTTTACAACGAGACTTTTCAAACACTTGTAAAACTAGATAGGTTATTCTGTTGATCTAGGAAAGGAAGTAGTAAAATCAAATGATTTGTCTAATATAATAAAAAGGCAACTAAGAAAGGAAAGACAAGTATAAATATATAAAACTAGCATCAAACAAAAACTACTGTTTGAATCCTGAAGCTTTATAATATTCATCAGAATTCTTAAATGCTTTGATTTAGCTTCTTTATCTTTAAAATGAGGCAGTAGGATTATTCTGTAGCTTGCAAAACAGGATTAGAAAAAGTTACTAGAGTGAAACCGCTAGAATCAAAATAAGTTGATGATATTCACTGCTGGAACTAAAGAATTGTGGGTACAGTGACAGTAGCAGTCTAGAGTGGCTTTAATCATCTCTGAAATCAAGTAAAGACAAGAATTTCTCATGAGAATGGTATAATCAGAAAGAACAGACTCTTAGAAAAGGTTTACCAATTCAAAGCATTTGATTGTTAGAAATTGTGTGCTAATAGATAATGTTGATTTATATCAGTTAGAAATTAAAGAAACAAGCAAGAAATGTTTGATGTATATTTGTTCCTGCCCCAAATAGGATAACTGGACTTTTAAAATCTTGATGTCTTCTTGTGAAAAAGCTAAGAGAATCAAGCCATTTATTGTTCATGGGACATACAACACTCTCCAGTTTGACTACCAAGAACAATTCTCTGAAATAACTGACTTGGATTATCTACTATGGATTACATAACTAATTATTTCTCTTTGTGCTTTGGAATCAAGTTTGTGGGTCCTACTACATTTTCTACCCTATGTCTTAGATTCATTTTATTTCCTTCATTTTAGTTTTCTTTCTTTTTTGAACACATTTTTAAGCTTTGCTTTTTGTGTATCCTTGAAGTGCCTGTCCGTAATTTTTGAAACAAGGTACAATTTAAGTGAATAAAGAATAAATTAATTTTAAAATAAAATAACATAACAAAATAAGAATAACAATCTTAAAACTCTGGTTTAAATGTATATTAACTGGTAAAACTTCTGACCTCTAATTTTAGACTTAACAGTAAAAAGCTCACTGAGTGTATGAATGTACTTTATGATGCTAGTTACCTTTCCAATTGTAAATTGATACTATAGTTATTCTCAAATAACTAAATTGATATTATAGTTAATAGCTCTATCTCTTGACTGATTTTACCTGACTCTGAAATCACAGTTTTGTATCTGCAAATCTGAACACTAGACAGTACATGCTCACTTCCTTATCCTCTCTGAGCAAGAGGCCACCACCCGTCTAAATATATATCTTAGTAGCATTTATGTTTTAATAGAGAAATATTACAAAGCAGCTGAGAGAAGATATAGCCAGAGTTGAACTGATTTAAAGTAATAAAAGACAGGATTTAGGTGATGAGTATATACCAGATCCTTTATATGTTCTTTTACATTTTCTCAAGACTACTGCAAGAGGGGAGTTATTAACCAGGGAAATATAATGAGGACCAGAGAACGAAGAAACCTAAGATCACAGTTTTAAATGTCAGAGTTGTTATTGCAATCCAGTCGTTTTTGGCTCCAAGGCTGCGTTATTTCCATTACAATCAAAATTTAATGTTATATTTACCAAGGAACATTGAACCTGAATTTAAGAGTTTGAGTCAAAATTCAAGCATAATTCAAATATTTTACCTAAGAAGATCTTGCACATTTATGATCAATGTTTTCCCCATTGTGAGTCCATTGAGAATCTAGTTTCGATCTCCTCCCAGTCTAAAACCAGAATCTACTCTGAAAATAAATTTGTTGTTGAGGAATTTTCTCTTAAGGCTTGACCAGTGACGATTAGTTTCATGGCTTTTCGAAACCAAGGATAAAATAAAGCATAAATCAAGGGGTTCATTCTGAGTTATAGTGACCAATCCAAGCTAATATTTCTAAAATATATGTGGGTGTAATGAAACCTAGGAAGGCATCAATTATTGAATCAATGAAGTATGGCAACCATGAAACCAGAAACACTATCACTGCGATGCCCAGTGTTCTTGCTGCTTTTCTCTCCCTCCTGG
>NW_011889224.1:100880-129940 GCF_000151845.1 Pteropus vampyrus | reverse complement strand
TATCTATTTATATGTCTATTTATTCAAGGTATGGAATACTTCTAACACCTCAACAATTTTATTTGAGCCCTTTTGCAGTCATCCTCTTCCCATATTTCCCTTCTTCTGCCCTGGGCGTTCTCTAATACACATTCTATCACTGCAGAGTAATTCCCCTGCTCTAAAAATCTCACCTAAATAGCATAATACACTACATAATCTTCTGTGACGAGGCACTTCCTCCCAGGTCAGTGTCTGTGGCATTTATTAGATATATTAGCAGTTCATTCCTTATGATTGCTCAAGTGTATTCTATCATATTAATATACCACAATTATTTTATCCATGTACCTGTTGATAGGATTTTGGACTTGTGTTCAGTTTAGGGCTGTCATTAAAAGTGTTGGTATGAGCATTGTATACAATTCTTTGCATAGACGTGTGTTCTTCTTATTTTTTTTTGGAAATATCTAGGAGTAGAATTGCTGGATCATATGAGAAGTGTATGTTTAACTCTACAAGAAACTACAAAATGTCTTCTAAAGTAATTGCACCATTTTGTACTCCCACCAGCAATCTATATATGTTCCAATTGCTTCAAGTCCTGTTCCACACTTGGCACTGTCCTTTCTTTTTATTTTAACCATCTTAGATAATGTGTAGTAGTATTTCCTTTTGAATTTAGGAATGATGATGTTGAGAATCTGTTTATGTTATCATTGTTCTTTAATGTATCCACTTTTGTGAACTGTCCATGAACATTTTGCCCATTTTTAATGAATTTTAAAGTTTTCTTATCGAGTTGACTGTTCTTTAGAAATATGTGTTATGAATATTGGACTTTTTATTTCATTGAGTATTTTTCGAAAAGTCGAAAGTTTAAATTCTGATGAAGACCAGCTTATAAATTTTTGTGTCACAACTATATTTTTCTATGCTTCTTCTAGAGTTTTTATAATTTTAGTTCTTATAGGTCTATGATTCTTTTCATATTAATTTTTAATAAGTTGCAATGAAGAGAGTAAGATTTTTTATATTGGAAGAAGTTATATGGATATTCAGTAATTGCAGAAGCATTTCTTGAAAAGATTGTTCTTTCTCTAGTAAATGATGTTTGTTCTTTTGTCAAAAACCATTCAACCATATATGTGTGTCTCTATTTCTGGACTCTATTCTAATCCATTAACTTAAATACCTATGTTTCGGTCAATGCCTTATCGTCTAAACTGATTGATTGATTTTCTTATAAGATTTTATTTTTTTTTTATTTTTCCCTCCTCTTTAATTTCACCCCGACCTTCACACCTGAACTATGGTTGTTGCCATTTCCTCTTAAGAACTGAATCCCTGAAGGTGGGGCGTCTGCTCCCATATGCTCCTGGCATGTACCTGGAGTCTCGCACACCCAGGATATCTTTCGTGACTCCACCTGGGGCACGAACCTAGGAACTTCTGAGCATAAAGCAGACATGGTAACAATTACACTATGAAGACACTCCCTAAAATACCACCTTTGATTTAAAATTATTAATGATGAGGACTGCGGTTCTTAGAAAACTTGGTTTTCAGAAATATCAAGCTGGTTAAAAAATTTGGGAAGCCAACAGGTAATTGCCATTCATTTACTTTAACCAACTAAAAGCTGGTTAAAAAAAAAAAAAAGATATCTAGCTGGTTAAAAAAAAAAAAAAGATATCTAGTTTTCTAAAGGTATTTATTGGGATTAGGGTTTGTCCAGATTCTTCTGAAATTAAGCTACACATCTCCCACCCTACTCCCACTTCCAGACCACAAGAAGCTAGGCTTTCATCTCTGTCTTTCTTTCTCTGTCTCTCTCTTGCCAATATAATATTTCTTTGCATCGTTTTCGTCTGCTGACAAAGGTCTAAAAATCCTAGCTACTCCTCTATAATTCTCATTTATTTTTTTCCAAATGTATATTATGTCATTAATTTACAACTATTAAAGTAGTATTTTTGTCTTAACTTTCTCATTGGAAAATTTTTGTCTACACTTTCCTGCCTGGCTGCTTATTTTACTATCACAAACTACTCTTTTTCACTTTTATAATACTATTTCAATATGCATTCATATAACCATTTCTCTGTGTACTTCTTTAAAGTTTTTTTCCACCTCAAAATTGAAAGCTTCATGAGGCTAAAGATCATATCTCTTTGTTTCATTATTTTGCATCCAGCTCCTGGTATTCAATAAACGTATTAAATACAAAAATTCATTAATGAATAAATCTCAGAATAATGGCGGGAGATACCAAGTTATTTCTTTACCAAAAATGAGAAGTGTTATATGATACTTTTTTATTGCCTAGAATAATAGTTCTAGTGGGGCAGGCTATTGAGCCATTTGTGCCCAGAGGACATTTTTCGATATCTAGACACATTTTTGGTTTTCACATTTGGGGAGATTTTATTGGCATCTACTGGCATCTAGTAGTAGGGATCCTGCTAAAAGTCTGCCAATGTACAGGACAGATCTTCATAGAAAGAAGTTCTCTGAACACAAATGTTCATAGTGCTGAATTTGAGAAAGGCTGGCCTAGACCTGTGTCTATATGAGCATTAACACTACAAAATTAGGCTCTCAAAAATATTAGCAGGAATCTAAAATATAGTTCATTTCAGAGTGTGAAATTTCTTGATGAGGAATCATATGGCCAGATGGATTCATAATAATACCCACGGCACTCTTACACCTTGAAAAGCAAGTTCACAAATATCTCTAAGGTCAAAACTCTGCAGTGAGAAGAGTCTGATCCCTTCCTTAGAAAGGCTGAATAAGGCTTTTCCTTGCTTTGCAATGTTCCAGCATTCCAGGGATGGCAAATGACCAAGGAATGTGTTCCCATGTTACAGCTTCCTTCTCATTGTTTGACTTCTTTTAGCATTGGGAACGGGAAGTTCTATCACCTGGAACCACAAACCAATGTGTAGTTCGAGGGTTTCTTGCCCCTTTCTCACATTCAGGGACACACCTGGCAAATATTCTTCCAGTGAAAATGTCTTCAAAGGAGAACCGACCTCTTTTCAAAAATGCTGGTGTGTATAAGCACCATGTTGTTTTCTAATGCTTTGGTGTAATATATTCCATCAATCTCAAGTGTTCCTCAATGTATGTTACCTTTTTCTGTTTGTTGGTAACCACTGCAGATGCAAAAACATGATGCACAACAGGAGAGAACAAGCCAGGTACTGATAGTCACTGCTTGCACCCTACTGTATCTCTAACTGAAACACAATTAGGTGGCCTGTCAATATTGAAACAGAGGAACTGCTAAGACTAAAAAGAAAAAAAAACTTTGGCCCAAGAAATATAACAACTAACATACTTCAACGTAAAGAGCTGTTTTGTAGAATAACTTTCTTGGTAATCACTGTTAAAAATCATCTTTCAATTTCACACCTTGCACTTCCGGGATTCCATCTAGGGATTTGACCATTGCTGGCGTCTATTTAGAAGCAGGACTGCATGCTTTAGGCAGGAACCTAGGCAGACAACCCAGAAACAGACAAGAGGTAATCCTTCAGCCTTATAATTCCTTCCTAGATCAGTGCCTGTGGCAAAGAGGAATTCTGGACATAAAAAAAAACAAAAAACAAACAAACAAACAAAAAAAAAACCCATATTTTTGACTAAAAGGAATTTGTATCAGATGACGGAGAACAATCATTAGTTGAAATTAACCTTCAGTAAACTCATACCTATAATTTTTGTTGGATCATATTTTGTTAAACTTTTGAGATTTATAATAAAAACTGGTAAATTGCAGAAAACATGAGTAGTTATAGCTAATAATTTCCTCAGTCATCCTGGTGTATTTAGGTTTTCGCCGCCAGGACAATTGAAGTTAGAATCTCATAGTTCTTGTGATGATCAAGAAGGACCGAATTCTCCCAATGTAAAGAGAAGCATCATGAGCAGCAACTCGCCCCCAGCTGCAGCTGCAGAGTTGTGCAATGAAAATGTGACCGATCCTGTGTGAAAACGCCCTACTTGCCCGGACTTCGCCTGGTTCTCTGTGCACTGTTTAGCTTTGGGGCTGTGCTGGCCGTGTTTAGAAACCTCTTGGTGAAGATTTCAGTCCTGCATTTCAAGAAGCTGCACTCTCCTACCAACTTTCTCATCGTCTCCCTGACCTGTGCTGACTTTATGGTGGGCATCATGGTGATGCCCTTCAGCATGGTCAGGTCCGTGGAGAGCTGCTTGTACTTGGGGCAGAGCTTCTGTGCTTTCCACACATGCCGTGATGTGGCTTTTTGTTACTCTTCTCTCTTCCACTTGAACTTCATCTCCATCGACAGGTACATTGCTGTTACTGACCCTTTGCTCTATCCTACCAAGTTCACAGTGTCTGTGTGAGGAATTTGCATCACCATCTCCTGGATCCTGCCCATTGTATACAGAGGTGCCGTGTTCTACACTGGCGCCTATGACGATGGGCTAGAAGAATTAGCTAGTGCCCTCAACTGCATAGAAGGTTGTCAGACAGTTGTAAATCAAAACTGGATGTTGATAGATTTTCTATCCTTCTTTATACCTACCCTCGTTACGATCATTCTCTACAGTAATATATCCCTGTGGAGAGACAACAGGCTTCAAGGATTGAAAATACTGTTGGTGATACAGAATCATCATCAGATAGTTATAAATCCAAAGTGGCCGAGAGAGATGAAAACAGCTAAAACCCTGGGGGTGACAGTGGTAGCATTTATGATTTTGTGGTTACCTTATAGTACTGACTCATTAACTGATGCCTTTATGGGCTTCATATCTCATGCCTATGTTTATGAGATTTACCCTTGTTGTTCTTGTTATAACTCAACCAGGACTCATTTGATTTATGCTCCATTTTATCCATGGTTTCAGAATGCCATAAAAGTTATTGTAAGTGGTTGGGATTTAAACACAGTTTATCAGCGATGAATTTATTCTTTGTACAAATGTGAGCAATTAGATTGAGACAGTTGTAGTTATTTTTACACTGTCCAAATGATATGGGTTTTGGAAATCAAGTTATTGAGTATTATTAAGAAGAAAAACACATTCTTCAAATTCAATAGGGTAAATCAATGTTTTTCAATTATATTAGTATGTGTACTTCTCTCATACTTCCCCCAAAATATTTCTTTGACTAATAAATGTTAAATTCTATTTGTTAAGTGTTGCTGAGTTCCCCATACCACATTCCCTGCAGACACTTCCCTCCCTCCATTTTCTTTTTTATACCAGTGTCCCTTCCCTTGCTAATCTAAAAACATCTTTGTTTTGTTTGATTTCTTTTCTTCTTTCATTACAAAGTCTTCTACTCACTCTCCACTTGTCAAAAATTTCTCTCTGATTGACTTTATGGAGCTGTTGCTGTTTTTTTTTTTTTTTTTTTTTTTTGGTCCATCGCTTGCTTTACTTATTTTCCCCAGGAAAACTCTTTGGGTAGCAGTCAATCTATTATGCTTAATGTCTGTATCAGGAATTTGCTTCAGTAATTCATGGATCCTGCCCCTTGCATACAGATGCCCATGAGGATGGAATGGAGGAATTCGTAAGTGCTCTCTACTCCATAGGTGGTGTCAGCTTGTTGTAAATCAAACTGGATATTGATAAAATTTCTATTATTTTCACATTTCTTATGTTAAGATGATTCAATGTATTTGGGGGGGTGGCTGGAAAACAGAGTAAAAAGATTGAATCTACAGTAGAAAGTAGCTACATAATCAGGAAATTGTAAGACCAGGGTGGCTAAGAGAGAGAGAAAAGCAGCTAGAATGTTGAGTGCACAGTTAGTGTTTGATCTCATGGTTACCACATGTACTTGATTCATTCACTGATTGGTTTTTGGGTTTTATAATCCCTTCTTATGTATATGAGATATTTTGCTGGTTCAGTAATTCTAATTCTGCTTTAAATCATTTGATTGATGATTTTTTTACCCTTTGTGTAGAAGAGCAATAAAACTTATAATTGCCATGTAATAAATGACAGTTTATCAACTATAACGTAATTTTTAAATAAACCTAAATATCAAATTGATAGTTTGAAAGATCTGAAGTTGATATGGTAACATAATGGAAACTTCTCAATAATTATGACATGAAATATAATACATGGTAATGATTAATTAAATTGGTGAGGGAAAATGGTACCTCAATTTCTACAGCATAACCTTTATGTTTTCTCTTTTTTGGTGAATTGAACTTCTCTTAGCATTTGCTAGAAATGTATGTACTAAGAGTGGTGAACACAAAGCTCATCATTTCTAGTCTCCTCAAATCTGTGCAATTCCCTGCTCTGTCAGTTGTTAACGATTTTATCTTTGCAGGCCTCCCGTATCTTTCTAACCTTGCCTACCAAGCTTGCCTTTCTGTCATTTTCATAGGTTTCCTGATTTTGTGTTCACTCTGACATTTTTATATTCCTTGTCTGTCTGTGGACTTGGTCACGTTGCTTTCATTTTGAGAAGCTTATTTCTGATCGTTGGTCTTTCTGGAGCACCTAGAGGTCTCTGAGCCATATACACAAGCCATTCTGACTCAGGACAAGATTCATATTTTATATGTTTGGGGCGTATTTTGTGATCACGGAAAGAACCATGAGCAAATGGTACAATTTTTGCAATAGAGATTGTCTCCTGAATGATTGTTTTCTTATTCCATGAGGTGTGTTGTTCTACCTATCAGCATGATGGACTTCAATTTTCTGTCTTTTTTGTTTCTAGTAACACTATCCAAAGTTTATACATTGTCCACAATAAAAATTACAATGCATTGTAAGCTATGGGAAAAGATGGATTTTTCAAGAAATGTTGATGTGTCATATAATCTTTGGTCACTATGTTGTTAAGCATCTTGCTTCATTCATTTCAGACAACCAAAACAGATTTCTTTCAGATGTTAGAAAATCAGAGAAAATATAGCTTTTGTAATTTTTCATTGGTATAATTATAACAGAAAACCCACCGAAATTCATGCACTCAATTTAAATATTTAAACTTCAAAAGAAAACAGTCATGTTAAAGGGAAAACAAAGGCAAACTTGGGAAATATCATTGGCAGCATACATGATGAAAAAGGGTTAATAGATTTAAAAGTGTAAGCTTTTTACAAAATTGTAAGAAAGCAATAAACATTACTCGAAATGAACGAATAGGCCATTTTTCAGAGGAAAATTACAAATGGCCAAAAAATACATCAAAATACCATTTCTACAATAATTTTAAAATGTAATAGAGTTTGATATATCAAATCGGCAGATATTAGAAGGATCAATAATACTTGATGTTAACTAGAATCTGGGAAATTGAGCACTGCCCTGAGAGTTGAACATGCTCATATAGATCTAGGGATAATATATTTTACTTTCTCCTTTCCTGGATGGATTAAAATATTTGTATAAATATTTAAATCATACATGTAGCGTGACTCTGTACTTCTATTTCCACCAAGTAATCCTAAGAAAAGAGCCAGGCAAGGAAGCAAACATGACCAAGACATTCATTGTATAAGCCTTAATTATTAACTGGAAACAACCTACATCAATATAGAATAAATTAAAGAAATTATGTTCTGCCGATATAAGAGAATGTTATGAAGGCATTAAAAACTGCCAAAAAGTTTGTGTATATTGGTATGGAAAAACAACCACAATATATTTTGTGACTAAAAACAACAAAACCAAAAATCTCTAGCCCAGATTGTAAAACAGTGTATTTAATTATGGCCCATATATATACATACTTCAATATGCCTTTAAAACTCTAACTTTATGTGTAATGTACAGTGTATATGTATGAGGTAATTTATTTTGTAATTTATTTCTATCGTTTTAATATTTATGATGATATAAATACATTAAAATTGCTATTACCAATACACATCTCTATTCTCATCAGAGCATTGAAGTTAGGTCTGTCTGTGTGTCTCATTTTTTCACAGAATATCTTGGAGTATTTATTTCTGAGATATTTTTTCTTATCTAATGAAGCAAAACTAGCTTCATTGGTATATTTTAGGGACTACATCAGAAAGTGATTAAAGTATCTAAGGAATTATATCTTAACATTAAGTATTTTTAATGTAAATATTTGCAGCAGATCTTTAAGATCCTCCAACTCTTCTTCTCTAATATTACTTATTTGCTGGATCAGGAGCTATGGGAGGTATCAAGTCATTCTTTGACCTTCCGTTTGTGCTTTTTTCTACTCTTTATGTTATCTCTTAAAAAGTGATAAAGAGTATGAGTATATATGTTGGGTATAAGCTGTAGGGCGAGCCCATCTTCTAAGAGAGAAATGCAGTGTCTCCAGGGAATCATCGCACAAGAGTTCCACTTTGAAAGCTCTGAGGATAAATCCCGGCCGTGTGATCATGGAAAACTTACTGACTTCCCTCAGATTCAGATTACTCATTTTTAATATGAGAGTAATATTACCTACTATTTAGAACTGTGTGAGTAAAGATAGGAAAAGGACCTAATGTACAGTTAAAACTGAGTTACTATGTAACAATCGGGAAGATAGTATAGTATCGCGTAGATAATACATGATAAATAGACCGACAGACAGAATATGGTAATCATTAACAGAAAAAATTACAAGAGAATGTTCAGTTCTTCCAATCAACTTTATTTCTAAGAAGTGATTAAAATGACTGGTGTTGGCATTCAAGTTTGGTGAGGAGGAGAGTTACAACATCCAGCAAGTGAGAGTTTAAAAGTTACTTGTAGTTGGCTTTCTAGAGCAAGTGAGCCTGCAAGGTGATCAAATACACAAAATGGAGAGATTTTAGGTTTTAGTATAAGTCTAAATTCTGAAATTCCAAATGCTATAACACTGGAAGCTTGTGTCCTAATAAATTTGGTGACAAAATCCAACATGAGGTTACGTTACTTCTTATCACTGTCTGAACATTGGTACTTCAGTACAGAGATAGCAATGTGTCGATTACAAGTGCTTCACACACTTCACTGGTATATTCAAAATATATCATGAAGGCTTTTAAAATATAAAAAGTTCTGATTTCCAGAAGGATCAAATTTCAGATCAGAGACTGTAGTCCTGTAACTGCAGGTCCTGCGTTATGACCATGTGAATTAGAGACTGCAGTAGAGTGGGAGGTGATATCCTCAAAGAACAGGAAATCTAGAACCTGTGAGGCAGCCTAGCACGCGGTGAAGAACATGGACTCAAGACAGTCTGCCTAGAGTTGAACACAGGTTCTCCCCAATTCTTAACCTCTCAAGGACTCAGTATTGTCAGCTGTGACGGGGTATAATACTACTACTTACTTCAGGGAGTTATTATGTTGACTTAAGGAACTGATACTTCTAAAGAACTCATAGCAAATGTTTATATTTTACATATTGTAGATATTGAGAATAGTAGTAGAGGTAATAACGGAGTGATGGGTATTAAAATTAAGGTGAAAGATGGAACACCTGCAGTCAGTGCTTAACAGTATTGAAGAGAGGCCTGAGTGACACAATCTGATGATATTCGGGGTTTTAAAGAAGAAGGAGAGAGAATGCTCTATCGTCATGAAGAGGAATAAGGGGGATGCATGGCCACCTTGTCACTCTGCCTGCTGGGAAGCAGAGACCTCAGGTGAAGGCCAGGTCCTAGCGGGTGCACAGAACCTACACAGAAAGAAACATATTCTAAAGTTATTTATCGGTATTTATTCGTTTCATAGTTGTCTTCAAATTTTCACTTAGTACTGTGGAAATGTCAGTCTCAGAACCTGGACTGTGGAAAACATTTCACAGGTCAGAAAAAGGAGAAAAATAAGAATGATGAAACAAGTACTTCATAAGAGAAGATTTATTCACTCTACAAGACTGTCCTTTTTTGTTAAATAATGACTTTCCCATACATTAGATATTAAAGCATGCTTTTATGAAATATTGGCAAAGTACATGAGGTTGTTGTTGCTGCTGCTTTTCTGATGTTCTTCACTGATAAAGTTAAAATCTGATTATTATTTATTGATTCCCCAAATTTTTAACCAATTTTGTTATTTCTGAATCGCAAATTTCTAGGAACCACTTTCCTTACCCACTGGTACATTTAATAGTAAAGGTGATATATTGCCGGGGGTAACAATTTTATACCTGTGAAAACACACTAGAGTAGTGTCTGATGAACTCCAAACATTAGATACAGTGAAGCAGTAATGAATGCTAATAACCTGACATCAGCCAGTTTAAGTAGATATTCCAGAAAACAACCACATAGAGAAATTATTATCAAATGTATGTTATGAAAAAGATTGTACTGCATTTTTCTAACACTTTTGCTACCTATGAAAACTTCACAGAAATCTAAGTTATTTTTTACTTTCATATTTGCGGTTATTCAATAAAGAATATCTAGCCGAATGCTGAGATATAAATTGGAGGATCTTCCTAAGGCCTCTAAAATTCTTGCACACATATGATGCTTCCCATCTTGCTAATAAGACCACTTTTGAGTAAATGGATTTGCAACAGTTAAAGATCAAGATTAGGCAGCAATCATGTCTCTCAAGGGTGTGTGATTTTACCACCAAAGATGGCTTCTGAGGCAAACTTTTGTTGTCTTGCGTCATCTAACGTTTTCAGTCTAATATCTGCAATTAACATTTAGCTTGCGAATTTTACCTTCTCTAAAACATTTCTAAAATAAAAGCCTATTAAATCAATCATCTCCCCAGCGTATGGGAGTGTGATGTAGGACTTATCACGATAGACTGACAGACATTGCAGAAAGATGCCTTAATGATCTCTGCGGTCCTTACAGTGGACAAACTCAGATGTTTGTTAATGAAACCAAGGGGAGAGAAGTGTTTCATACACTTGTCCCTTAGCATGAGAGGCAAAAATCACCTGAACACAAAGCAGAATCAAAGTGTTAAACTGTAAATGTACAGCAGATAATAATGATAATACAGTCAATATATTTAACTAATAGTCTAAGCAAATTTTCAACTGATTGCATAACTGAGCCAGTTTTTATTTTAGTTCTCACATCATTCAATTGTGTTTAACAAGTATTTATTAGAAATGTATGTTCACTAACTATGGAATATTTTTATTTGGGTGAGAAACAACACAAAATTAATCTTTCTCCAATCTCAGTGTCCGCAAGAGCAAACCTTCCGTTGTCATCTCTTCGTGAGATCTCAGGCAGAGCTGTCCAGTCATTCTGAGTGTTAAAGATTTTCACTATGTTCTTCTCCATTTAAGAGCTACCGTCTATATCTAATGGTATCCAGTGCTAGCACGGTCTAAGCTTAAAAAGCCTGGCTTTAGGGAAGGAGCTTGTTTTGATTTTTCATTCTTAATCTCACTCTGCTTTCTGCTCTATTCCATTGGGAGAAGGAGAGAATAGAAGAAAAGAAGTATAATCATTTGATACCAAATCTGGTCTCCTTGCAACCTTCACTTGGTGGTCATGCCTACATCATCTGTGTAATGAGCCTTCCTATAATAACCCTGTCATGCAAAGCTTATCTGGGTTCTTCATAATAGAAGATTTATTCACTTTACAAGACTGACTTATTTTGTTAAATAATACCGTTCCCATACTTTAGATATTAAAACATGCTTTTATGAAATATTAGCAAAGTACATGAAGTTGTTGCTGTTGCTATTTTTGATGGTTATGCTGGTAAAGTTAAAATTTGATTATTATTTGTTGATTCCCCAAATTTTTAACCAATTTCATTGTTTCTGAAACCCAAATTTCTAGGAACCACTGTCCTGAACCATTAGTATAGATAATAGCAAAGGTGATATATGGCCAGTGGGTAACAATTTTATATCTGTCAAAACACACTAGAGCAGCATCTGAAGATGTCAAAACTTTAGAGACAGTGAAGCAGTAATGAATGATAATAACCTTACAGGAGCCAATGGAAGTAGATATTCAAGAAATCAACCACATAGAGAAATTAATATCAAATATATGTTATGAAAAGGATTGTCCTGCATTTTTCTACCTTTTTTGCTACCTATGAAAGCTTCACAGATCTAAGTTATTTTTTTACTTTCATATTTAGGGTTAGTCAATAAAGAATATCTAGCCGAATGCTGAGATATAAATTGGAGCATCTTCCTAAGGCCTCTAAAATTCTTGCACACATATGATACTTCCTATCTTGCTAATAAGACCACCTTGACTAAAAGGATTTGCAACAGTTAAAGATCAAGATTATGCAGCAAGCATGTGTCTTAGGGGTCTGTGATTCTAACACCAAGTTCGGCTTCTGAGGCAAACTTTTGTTATTTTGCGTCATCTAAAGTTTTTAGTTTGATATCTACACTTAACCTTTAGCTTGTGAATTTTTCCTTCTCTAAAACATTTTTAAAATAAAAGCCTATAGTTCAATCATCTCCCCAGCGTATGGGAATGTGATATAGGCCTTATTACGATAACTGACAGATATTGCCGAAAGATGCCTTAATGATCTCTGTGGTCCTTCCAGTGGACAAACTCAGACGTTTGTTACTGAGAGCAAGGGGAGAGAAGTATTTTGTACTCTTGTCTCTTAGCATAAGAGGCAAGAAGTACCTGAACACAAAGCAGATTCAAAGTGTTAAACTGTAATTGTACAGCAGATAGTAATGATATACACAGTCAATATATTTAACTAATAGTCTAAGCGAATTTTCAAGTGATTGCATAACTGAGCCTGTTATTTTAGTTCTCACATAATTCAATTGTGTTTAACAAGTATTTTTTATAAATGTATGTTCACTAAATATGGAATATTTTTAGCGAGGTGAGAAACAACACAAAATTAATCTTTCTCCAATCTCAGTCTCCACATGAGCAAATCTCCCTTTATCATCCCTTCATGAGATCTCAGGCAGAGCTGTCCAGGCTTTCTGAGTGTTAAATATTTTCACTATGTTCTGATCCATTTGAGAACTACAGTCTATATCTAATGGTACCCAGTGCTAGCACGGTCTAAGGTTAAAAAGCTTGGTTTTAGGGAAGGAGCTTGTTTTGATTTTTCATTCCTTATGTCACTCTGCTTTCTGCTCTATTCCACTGGGAGAAGGAGAGAGTAGAAGAAAAGTAGCATAATCATTTCATACCAAATCTGGTCTCTTTGCAACCTTCACTTGGCGGTCATGCCTACATCATCTGTGTAGTGAGCCTTCAATAATGACCCTGTCATGCAAAGCTTATCTGGGTTCTTTAGGCATCTCTGCAGGAGGCACTTTCATGCCCAGTTTCCTAATATTGTGATCAGCACTGTACTGAATTTTTCAACATCTTCCTCAAATCCTATGCCATGTGTCAACGACATTTTATGTACTCTAAAATGGAAGGCCAGCCAGAAAGGCCAAGCCTGACTGGCTTCCATGTGTGTATTAGCCCACATGAAACTAATGATTCTTTGCACTTGAAATAGTGACAGCATAGGCTTCTCCCTCTCTGGCCCAATTCTCCTCCCAGCCATCTCTCCCCAATTCTACTTGCCTCTGCTCAACATAAACACAGGGCAGGTCTGCAAGACTATTGAATAAGCAGATCTAAAGAGAGACTCAAGCTTGAATCATCTCACCGATACCTTCATCTATGGAGTGATCCCCTGGACAAAGGGACCCCAGAAGCAAAGCTTGTAAGTTTTCTACTCATATACTCTAAAGAGAAGTTGAAAGAGGTCAATTGCAGTGGCTAACTAAGCAGTGGGCAGGCTCCCCCAAAATGAGTCGCCCATGTGAGTCACACATGTACCTCATGACAGTGCCTATATTTTGGTGCCTGCCACATTCAGGGCATTGTGGAAAATAAACTATGCTACCACCAAGCATGAGAATTCTTTTGTCCCACTATTAATATTCTCTATATTCCATTTCTGTTCTTCTATGTAGGGTGAGCGGCATTACAAGAAGAGAGGGAAAAGAACTGTAAAAACAGACTTATCTCCTACCCCTCTATAGGACTCTACTCTAAAACCTAGGATTAAATAGCTTCATTGAAATAGGAAAGATAAAAGTGCTAAACTCGGTGTAACTTTAAAGTTTTATCTGAGATAGAATTGACTTTTATATGGGATTTTCAATCCCAGAAACTGCGTGGAAAGCTACGCAATCTGCCCGCGATGTTTTAAAAAAATTGGAACTGGAGAGTCAAGAGAGCAAGTCCGCACACACTAATACATAACGTAGTGAAGCCATTTTATGTCTGCGAAGCACCAGTGCAGACGGTTTCAAAATTAGTGACATATTCAATGTGCCAAGAATGCCAATTATTCCTAAGGGAGGGCCAATCTTATGACTAGAGTCCCAGTTTTCATACCTTTTCTGAAAAATTTGAGGAATACTTCACGCCACTTAACCCTACACTTTGAGCAATCTCCTTCATTTCTTAGAAAATAAATAATAGATAATAATTTAGTAGTTTTAAGTACATCCTTAATTTTCCTCTATTTAAGCTTTCATGACCAAAAATAAATTTGTTGATAATTTTTCATCAGAAAATGAACACTTGATTTCTGATTTATTTTAAGGGTTGATATTTCAAAGCACTAAAAAAACAAAAAACAAAAAACAATGTGGCAAAATGTGGACTATGACCAACCAGGATGGACGCTTTTCTGAGAGACAGAGCAGGCCCTGCAGGTTACCTCCTTAGTCTTGCATTCATGTTTCAGTTGAATTGATCATGTGGAACCTCTGGAGTTTGGGGAAGAAGAGTCAGAGATAAGGTCACAGGGGTTGCAGGGATCTCAGGGTAATACATTTTTCCCAACTGCTATTTAAGCATTTGAACACTTTCCCAGTTGGAATGGTTGAATTGGTACCTATGTCTGAAGATCAGCGCTGTTAACATAACTGAGCCCATAGTTTTATTTATCTTATCTGAAGTCCCATTGAAATGACTTCAAAAGCATATCTGAAAAAATAAAAGTCACATGGGATTAAATTGACTGAAAAAAGAGAGTAGAGAAAAATAGAACCCAAAATAAACACAATGGCGGTTACTAGAGCAGTAAGAGCTACTTTCATGAATAGAGCTTGAGAGAAATTCTAAATCCCAGAAAGAGCAACCAAAGAGTAAAAGGAAGAAAACAAAAGCAATTGTTCAGAAAGTTCCTTCTGGATTAAAGGAAGGTCTAAATCTTCCGATTAAAAGTGACCACCAAGTGCAAAGAGGATAAATTAAAAACATACAGGGAACACATTCAGACAAGAATAGAGAGAAAATCTTTAAAATCTCTTAGGACAGGGGCCAGAGGGAGGAATTTAATTTAAGGCAAAGGAATGAACATCATTATAAGTACTAGGTCTTAGAAGCCATTGGAGAAATGCTTTTAAAGTTCTGAGGGATTTAAAAAAAAAAAAAAAAAAAAAACAGATTGTAATTCTAGTTAAAATTGTCACTATAATTGAAATCCTATAAAACTCAGGAAAGCTATTTGAGAAATTTGTATATATAAAATAGATGGCAATTAATCTATAAGAATAGGTAGACCAGATCTAATGGAGAAGAGTTGAGGCAAAATGCTCAGAAAGGAGAGATTGCGCTGTGACCAGATATTGGAGGAGATGAAGATGGACCCATCCAGGCTCCGTGGACAGATGGACACCACTGGAGTGTGGCTAGCCCTCTACATGAATTCATGAGACTCTGGTTGTCTGACCTTGCTCAGGGTACTTAAGCCATAGCTGGCCCCTAAAAAAGCATGGCTTAGAATAGATTATTAAAAAGGTTTCTTTCAGTTCTAATATTTTGTGAGTCCTTCATCACAGTCCAATGACAGAGTAGAAAGGGGAATGTGAAGAAACATAACATTTTTGATTTGGGAAATTTTATTGTCCCTTAAATTCAGCTACCAATATACTACAGTTAGAGAGGAGGCTCTTTCCAGAAGACAATTCTCTTTTGCGAAGGGAGGAATCTATCGTGGTTATGACGCTTACTCTCTGGCCCTAGGATGTTATACTGCTTTTATTGTTAAAGAAGTATGACTTCTTTAACTTGGTCATGTGACTTACCTCTTTACGTCCCAGGTTCCTCATTTTAAAAGGGAAGTAAACATTCCCTTGCTCATAGGGTTGTCCTGAAGATTAAGTGCAGGCAAGGCAGTTACAAGCACAGAATGAGTGTACCATAGTCATAGATACATAATGATTAGGATGAAATTGTTTCTCTTGTTAGATTCTTCTGGTTCTAGAGCTCAGGTTTTGCATACCAAAAACACTCAATAAATGTTCATTGAAGCAATGGCCTGTAGACAAGTCCCCACACAATCAGAGTAGTTCACAGAAAAGAATAATGAGGACAGTAGCTTGTGTCTTTTACAAGGAGAGTTTTGAACACTTATAAAACTAGATTAGGTTAGTATGTTTATCTAGGAAAGGAAGTAGTAAAATCAGATGATTTGTCTACTATATCAGAAAGGCTACTAATAAAGGAAAGACAAGTATAAATATATAAAACTAGCATCAAACAAAACTACTGGTTTGAATCCTGAAGCTTTATAATAATCATCAGAAAGCTTACATACTTTGATTTAGCTTCTTTATCTTTAAAATAGGCAGTAGGATTATTCTACAGCTTGCAAAACAGTATTAGAAAAAGTTACTAGAGTGAAACCTTTAGTATCAAAATAAGTTGATGATATTCACTGTTGGAACTAAAGAATTGTGGGTACAGTGACTGTAAGCAATCAGGGTTGGATTTACTCATCTGTAAAATGAAGTAAAGGCAACAATTTCTGACAAGAATGGTATAATCAGAAAGAATACACTCTTAGAAAAGTTTACCAATTCAAAGCATTTGATTGTTAGAAATTATGTGCTAATACATAATGTTGATTTATAACAGTTAGAAATTAAAGAAACAAGCAAGACATGTTTGATATATATTTACTCCTGCCCCAAATATGATAACTGGACTTTTAAAATCTTGATATCTTCTTGAGAAAAAGCTAAGACAATAGAATCAAGTCATTTATTGTTCATGGAACATACAGCACTCTCTAGTTTGACTACCAAGAACAATTCTCTGAAATAACTGACTTGGTTTATCCACTATGGATTATATAACTAATTGTTTCTCTTTGTGCCTTGGAACCAAGTTTGCAGGTACAACTACATTTTCTATCCTCTGTCTTGGCTTCATTTTATTTCCTTCATTTTAGTTTTCTTTCTTTTTCTGAACACATTTTAGTTTTCTTTCTTTTTCTGAACACATTTTTAAGCTATGCTTTTTGTGTATCCCTGAGGTCCCTGTCCATAATTCTTTAACAAGGTGCAATTTAAGTGAATAAAAAATAAATTGATTTCAAAATAAGGTAAAATAACAAAATAAGAATAACAAAATTAAAACCCAAGCTTAAATGTGTGTGAACAACTTCTGAACTCTAATTTTACATTTAACAGTAAGGAGCTCACTGAATGTATGCTAGTTACCTTTCACATTATAAATTCATATTACAGTTATTCCCAAATAACTAAATTGATATTACAGTTAATAGCTCTGTCTCTTGACTGATTTTACGTGACTCTGAAATCACAGTTTTGTACCTGCATATCTGAACACCAGACAGTACATACTCACTCGTTCATCCTCTCTGAGCAAGGGGCCACCATCTCTCTAAATGTACATCTTAGTTGCGTTTATATTTTAACAGAAAAATATTACAAAGCAGCTGAGAGAAGATATAGCCAGGGGTTGAACTGTTATAAAGTAATAAAAGGCAAAATTTAGATGATGAGTATATATCAGATCCTTTATATGTTCTTTTACATTTTCTCAAGACTACTGCAAGAGAGGAGTTATTAACTAGGGAAATATAATGAGGACAAGAGAATGAAGCAACCTAAGATCACAGTGTTAAATATCAGATTTGGTATTGCAATCCAGTCGTTTTTCGCTCCAAATCTGTGTTATTTCAATTACAATCAGATTTTAATGTTATATTTTCTAAAGAATATTGAACCTGAATTTAAGTGTTTTGGGTCAAAATTGAAGCATAATTCAATTATTTTACCTAAGAAGATCTTCCACATTTATGATCAATTCTTTTACCCACTGTGAGTCCATTGAGAATATATTTTCAATCTTCTACCAGTCTAAAACCGGAACCTACGCAGAAAATAATTTTATTCTTGAGGAACTTTCTCTTAACACTTGACCAGTGACGATTAGCTTCATGGCTTTTCGAAACCAAGGATAAAATAAAGCATAAATCAGGGGGTTCATTGTTGAATTATAGTAACCAATCCAAGCTAATATTTCTAAAATATATGTGGGTGTAATGAAACCTAGGAAGGCATCAATTATTGAATCAATGAAGTATGGCAACCATGAAACCAGAAACACTATCACTGCGATGCCCAGTGTTCTTGCTGCTTTTCTCTCCCTCCTGGCCACTCTGTCTTTGTAGCTATCTGATGATCCCACAGTTTTATTGCTCATACTTTCCATTTTTCTCGCCTGTTGTTTAGCGATGAGGAAAATCTTGGAGTAAACAATGATCATCACAAGTGTGGGTATGAAAAATAATAGAAAATTTACCAATACCCAACTTTGATTCACTGCACCTTGACAGCCTCCCACACAGGTGAGAGCACTGACTAGTTCCTCCAGCCCAACTTCATTTGCACCTGTGCTAAAAAGGGTAAAATAATAAATAAGAGAAAAGAGCCAGGAGAAGGCAATACATATGCCAGAAACAGATATGGTGAATCTGGTTGGATAGAGCAGAGGGTCGCTGACTGCAATATATCTATCCAGAGAAATGAAACATAAGTGGAAGATAGAAGCACAGCAGAATGACCCATCGAAACAAGAGTGAAATTTACAGTAACTCTCCCCAAAGTACCAGCAGCCTTCCACGGACCTCACTGCACTGAAGGGCATCACAGTCACTCCCACCAAGAAGTCAGCACAGGCCAGAGAGGCGATCAAAAGATTGGTTGGAGAGTGCAGCTGCTTGAAATGAAGAATCGAAATCATCACCAAGAGGTTTCCAAATACAGCCAGGCAAGATCCAAAGCAGAACACTGTGTACAGAATCAGGCGGGGTCCAGGCGAGTAGGAAATTTTGACACAGGATCCATTCAGGTTCTCGAAGCAGAGCTGCGCAGCTGCAGGAGGGGGCAAATCACTGCCCATGATTCTCCGTTTTGACACCTGGGAAAGCTATTATCTTTAATTACCTTTAAAAGAGGGGTATTTACAAGATGTCAGTAATTGCAGTACATTCCGTCCCAATTGCTTTGTAAGCACGAATACTTATTTTCATGTTAGAAACTGATTCATATCTTTATCTCATAAAATCTACTTCCAACTGAATAAGTAGTTAGTTTTTATCATTACCCAAAAATCTGTTTGTTTACATTTTAAAAAAAATCTTTCTTTGCATTACCTTGTGCATGTCTGAGACATATTAGTTTTCTAAGAGCTGTTATATGATGCATTTAAGAATGCCATATTTTATTAGCTTTCTTGTCCTAATTTGTCAGAGCTAGAATAACACCCCAAACACTCTGTCCCCTCAGGAAAGTAGCTAAATAATTTCAAATACCCAAAGCCCTTAAGCTTAAATCCCCATAGTGCAATGTGCAGAATGAAAGAAACTTTAAATTACAATTATGTTTTTGCTAAAAAGAAGTTTAAGCCCTCCAATATATTGATGACATTTAAACTTTCTGTGAAATAGAAATGGAAATAGAAATAGTCTTTTACTTTAAAATCTATGTCTAAAATTTGAAAGCCATATTTTTTATTTTTACTTATTTTTACTAAAAAGATTTTACAGAAAAAGTTTTTCTGACAAATGATTTCTGGTAAATTTTACAATCAACTTTTTTATTTAACGTATAAATTATATTTGCAAATTTCATGCTTTTTTAGATAAAAATCAGGATTATCTTTCTCTTTATTTATTCATTTATTTATCTATTTATTTTTCTATTTATTCATGGTGACCTTGTTAAGGAAATCCAGCAAGTTTCCGGTGTACAATTTAGCAAAAAGGCATGTGTGTGTGTGTGTGTGTGTGTGTGTGTGTGTGTGTGTTGCATTGTGTGTTCATTGCTCATAGTTGGATTTCTTTTTATTCAGGTTACACACATGATAAATGTATCCACACTCGTAACCACCTCTACAATCAAGCTATGAAATATTTCTAACATCTCAGCAATTTTATTTGAGCCCTTTTGCTGTCATCCTCTTCCCATATTTCCCATCTTCTCCCCTGGGCAATCACTGATATCCATTCTATCATTACAAAGTAATTCCCTTGGTCTAAAAATCTCATCTAAATGACGTCATGCACTACATACTCTTTTGTGACAAGCTGCTTCCTCTCAGCTCAGTGTCCGTGGCATTTATTAGGTATATTATCAGTTCATTGCTTATTATTGCTGAAGTGTATTCCGTCATATTAAAATACCACAGTTATTTTATCCATGTGCCTGTGGATAGGCTTTGGACTTGCATTCAGTTTAGGGCTGTTATTAAAAGTGTTGATATGAGCATTGCATACAATTCTTTGCATAGACACACGTTCTTATTATTAATTTTTTTTTTTTGGAAATACCTAGGAGTAGAATTGCTGGATTATATGGGAAGTGTATGTTTAACTATGCAAGAAACTACAAACTGTCTTCTAAAGTAATTGCCCTATTTTGTACTCCTACAGCAATCTATAAAGGTTCCAATTGCTTCAAGTCCTGATCGACACTTGGCACTGTCATTTCTTTTTATTTTAACCATCTTAGATAGCGTGTAGTAGTATTTTGTTTTTAATTTAGGAATGATGATGTGGAGAATTTGTTCATGTTATCATTGATCCTTATTGTATCCACTTTGGTGAACTGTCCATAAATATTTTGCCCATTTTTAATGAATTTTAAAGTTTTCTAATTGAGTTGACTCTTCTTTAAAAATATGTGTTATGAATATTGGAGTTTTCATTTTTTTAGAGTATTTTTTGAAAAGTCAAAATTTTAAATTTGTTGAAGACCAAGTTATAAATTTATTGTATCTCAACTATCTTTTTCTGTATTTCTTCTAGAGGTTTTATAATTTAGTAGTTATAAGTCTAAGATCCTTTTCATATTAGTTTTTAATATATTGTGATGGAGAGACTGAAATTTTTTATTATTGGTAGAAGTAGTATTTATGTATTTAGTAATTCCAGCAGCATTTCTTGAAAAGACTGTTCTTTCTCTAGTAAATGATGTTTGTTCTTTTGTCAAAAACCGTTCAACCATTTATGTGTTTCTTGATTTCTCAATACTATTCTAATCCATTAATTTCTATATCTATATTTAGATCAAAGTCTTATTGTCTTAACCGAAACGCCAAAGTAAATAATAAGCCATGTTGTGTATTCTTCGATTTTTATTGATTGATTGATTGATTTTCTTAGAAGATTTTATTTTCTTTTATTTTTTCCCCCTCTTTCATTCCCGCCCCACCCCAGCGACTTCCACTCCTGACCTATGATTGTTGCCTTTTGTCCTTAACAACTGAATCCCTGAAGGTGGGACGTCTACACCCACATGCTCCTAACCTGTACCTTTGGTCTGGCACACCCCGGGGTATGGTCCGTGGCTCTACCTAGGGAGCGAACAAAGGACCTTCTGAGTGTAAAGCAGACATGATAACAGCTACACTATTGAGCCACCCCCTAAAATAGCACCTTTCATATTAAAATTATTAATGAATCAGGACTGAGGTTCTTAGAAAACTTGGGTTTCAGAAATATCAAGCCGGTTAAATAATTGGGGAAACCAACAGGTAATTGCCAAACATTAGCTTAACCAAGTAAAAGCTGGTAAAAAAAAAAAGTTTGGAAGATATCTAGCTCTTTGTTTTATAAATGCATTTATTGGGATTAGGGTTTGTCCAGATTCTTCTTGGAATGAGCTCCATGCCTCCCACTGTGGAGAGCTGCTGGTCCTTTGGAGCCAGATTTTCTACCCTTCACAGATGCTGTGATGCAGCATTTTGTTACGCTTCTCTCTTCCGCTTGTGCTTCATCTCCATCAACAGGTACATTGCTGTTACTGACCCTCGACTCTATCCTACGAAGGTCACGGTGTCTGTGTCAGGAATTTATATAAGCGTCTCCTGGATCCTGCACATTGTATATAACAGTGCCGTGTTCTACACAGGTGTCAGTGACGATGGGATGGAAGAATCAGTAAGAACTCTCAACTTGTCAAATTGTTGTAAATCAAGACTGGGTATTGGTAGCTTTTCTGTTATTTTCATACTTACCCTTGTTATGTTCATTCTTTATAGTAAGATTTTTCTTGTACCTAAACAACAAGCTATAAATATCGAAAATATTGGTAGTAAAGCAAAATCATCCTCAGAGAGTTACAAAGCCAGAGTGGCTAATAGAGAGATAAAAGCAGCTAAAACCCTGAGAGTGACAGTGGTAGCATTTATGATTTCGTGGTTACCATATACAATTGATAGGTTTCTTGATGTTTTTATGGGCTTCATGACCCCTACTTATATTTATGAGATTTGCTATTAGTGTGTTTATTATAACTCAGTCATGAACACTTTGATTTATGCTTTATTTTATCCTTGGTTTAGGAAAACTATAAAAGTCATTATAAGTGGGAAACTTCTAAAAGGCAGCTCACCAAACATTAGTTTATTTTCAGAATAAATGTAAGCACTAGGTTAAGAAATTTAAGAATCTTTTCAAAATTTTAAATTTATGATGAAATTAAATATAAAAAATGCATAAAACCTATGAAAATTGGGGAAATAGTTGTCCAATTAGCCAGGAACAAAGTTATGAGAAGGTGTCTCTATTAAACTATTGTAAAGGTATTTACTGTACTAAATAATAAATGAAAAAATGGCTTTACATATGTCAACTGTCAATGCTCTATACACATCCTTACTACAGGTTCTGGTTTCTTCTAATTTTATTAAATTCTTAATTTCATTTTAGTTGTGAAATCTCTCATCATCTTCTCTGTGATGCTGAATTCTCATTTATCTTCAGAAAGTCTTTCTGCTTTTTTTTGCCATACTATTCCACTTTGCTACGGTCATTATAACTGAAGAGCACAAACAGGGTGGCTGAAAAAAGAGAAATTTATTTTCTCACAATTCCAGACACTAAAACTCTAAGATCAAGGTGTCAACAAGATCGATTTGTTCTGAGGCGCACCCCCTCGTCTTCCCTCTGCGTCCTTACTGGTCTTCCCTCTGCGTGTGTCTTTGACCCTATTTCATCTCTTGTTAAGAATACTACTCCTATTAAAGTAGGGCTCATCCTAAAACTCATTTTAACTTAATTACCTTTGAAAAGACCTTATCTCTAGGTATGGTTACTTTCTGAAGTACTGGGAGGTTAGGACTTTGACATATACATTTTGTGGGATTTGATTCAGCCCATAACAGACATAGTCCAGGTTTGATGACACTATCCAAGGGTCTTTGTTTGCTGTTCCTCTGTGACTATTTCTTTCTGTTCTTTTAATGTCCGTACCTTCCATGAACTCTGGTGCTACAGGCAAGCCTCTCCTGCTTAATGGCTGGGCGGAATCTCGGAATGTTCACATGTAACATTGTGAGACCAATAAATCAGCCTTGGGACCATGTGTCGATTACAGACATTGCCAGAAGTTTTGCAAGTGGAAAAATTGTCAATTATCATTAGCAGTGGTTATTTCTACACCGAATTTTCTCATTTGAAAATTGGGTGTATTTCACTTTCCAAGAATGTCATGGGGTCAAAAATTTTATGCTAATACTGCAAAATACTTCTATTAAAAAGAGTATAAACAATGTGTGTTCTAATTTTACATTTTTCCCATGGAATATTTTATACTATTAATTCAACAAAAGTTATTTTGGACTACATATCTGGAGTATTTCACGTGATGAAACTAAATTGTTGTAAAATAATGTTGTTAAACATTTTTTCTTTTTCTTTTTCTTTTTCTTTTTCGGTTTATATGTAGATTAGCCCAGTTAAAATGATTGACGTATTTTTTTCTAATTTGTTTTCACTAAGACTTTTTATTGCTTTCAAACAGATATTGAGCATTAATTATATGAAATTGACTGAGTCAGAAATTGCTAAAGATAAAAAATGTATTTGTCCGTATTACCTACAAGAAAGTAATTTTGTAGGTAATACGGACAAAACATTTTAAACTATATTATTGAGGAAGGAAAAAGTATCAGATGCTAAGTCCTGTGAACCGAAGACTCATTTGCCATCACAAGGCTGGTACCTGGTGTTGGTCATTTCTATAATATTGTCTTCACTCATGCATGTAGTCCCATGGACTGAGGAGATAAAAATTGCAAAAGGAGACAATTTAAGGGTAAAAGCACTTTTGATGGTGCTACCAGCATGATTGGACTTGTGGAAGCAGACAGGAGTGTGTACACTTTTTTTGTCAAGAGAAGTAATATCCATAAATAGAGACTGGGTGCCATAAATTGAGCTTTGCAGATTAGAAGACAATAGGTAGATTAGCAGTGTAACAGTCTATCAATAAAGTTTCATTTTGACACTTACTATCCTTAATAGATCAGATTAGCTATAACAAATTTAAAAAATGATATTATATTCCCTATTTTTAGAGTATAGAGGACAAACATAGATAAAATTAAGTGAAAGATGTAGAGAAAAGTCCCAGTCTAAAAATGTCTCACAGTATTGCACTGTTGCTAAATTAACCTATAAGTAATGAATATAACAAAAGTTGAAAGAAAAATTAAAGATTTTTGAAATTTATCCTATGGCCTGGAAAAATATTGTATTATTATGAATGACACAAAAAGCTCCAATAGAATTCTAAATATGGAACTTCTTTTGAACAAGTGGTAGATATGTAGAACTTCACAAAGGAGAGAGACAGTAAGAGGTTAGATTCTTCCATATATATCATGATCATCTTTCCTAAGTGTGACTACCACAGATATGCTGATCATAACTCTCTAATAATACAAGCAAATAATGTCTTTGTTAGTACCAGATGGTACCTCTTTGGCCATAGATGACTGAATTAAAGTTGGAAGTATGATTCCAGGAAAAGGTATCACTAGGTTGGGCTGAATCCATCATATCATCACTCACGAGAATACAAGCTAAAATACCAGATCATGTTACTACTAAGCATTAGAATAAAGATTCCTGGATTATGCCTATGTTCTGCTTCTCTAAGTCCTGATGGCTCATTGTTTCCTTCATTAATAAGATAAAAAATATATTTATCATGAAAATTAAGCACATAACTAGAAGTAGAAGCATTCTCTTTAAGGTCCAGGTAAGGACGAGTTTGTTCAATATTATCACATTGCATAAATACTATTTCAGAAGTGCTAATGAATGCAATTATACAAGAGAAATAACTAGATATAGAAAATCAAAAATAGGAAATTAAGTTATTATTTGCAGCCGATATGACTAAAAACAAATTTGTCTAAGTCTGCCTGGGTGCCATTGAAAACTAGTGCCAAATACCAAACACATAGAAATAGAGATTACAGACATATATTCCTCTTGATTATTTGACTTACTTAAGATGTAAATGTACTCAGTGACTTTGGTTTAAACTACATGTACCACCTAAGAAAATTCCCCTATTACGATTATTAATACTTTACGCAGAGCAATTCTCCTGCTAGGACAACTAGAAAATCTGGAAAAGATATTGTTAAAATCTTTAAAATATTACAGAGATTTAAACTTAGTCAAGAATTACCCAGGATTCAGAACAAAAGGGAGTTCAAAGAGGTGAATCTAATATTTAGGGCAACTGTTTTAAACGGATATCAGGCAGTTCCAGAAAAAAACATTGAAAAAGATGAGAAACTAAGCAGAACTCTTGATAACCTCATAGGTTTAAATGGAAACTCTTAGATTTTATATCCTAACAAGAAAGACTAGCCAAGGGCACATACCTCCACCATTATTTATGTTAAATTCCTGAAAACTATTGTTCCCTAAACATTAGGGTAAATCTTGACTTCGAATTTTATTAATTTTTATAAAAGATTAGGGTCATCCAAGATCGCTAATTCTCTTAGCCAAATGCCAGAGGTAAAGGTTAATTTTCTCTGAAAGAAGATAATAACATCTCCATTCTCAAATTATTACATTGGTTTTTCATATAAAATGTCTAAAAATGAAAAAAAAAAATTCCCCCAAAAAGAGATGACAATATAGTGAAACCTAATGGAAATAACAGACAAGTTTTTAAAAACAGAAAATCTATATGATGCTTTAAAATAACTGAGTGGAATATCGTTAGCAGTTTTTAATATAACTGTACTGATCATATGCAAGAAAATAATAATCAAGTTTGAAGACTTCAGTAGAGATGTAAGAACCACTTCAAAAACTGAATGTTCTAGATTTGAACAATATTGGTATCTACATCTCAAGATACCAAGATCTCAAGCATTGGTTCAACAAAAGTCTACAAATAAGTCATATAAAAACATTATCTATATGCTGGATGCCCTTGGCTACTGTCCCTACAGGTCAAAATTCATGCTACAGAAAGGTTATTCCTTAAAACTCCCGATTATCTTCACCTGCCACTTCAATAAACTTTGAGGAGGTAAATTACCATATTGCTGAGTATCAAAGTTGTGAGAGATGCTAGAGTCTCTGTAAATCAGCCGCAGAGAGCAGAATTACATGGCACTAATGGGTTCGTGGCCTTACTGGTGGCTTAGTCAGAATAAGCAGTCAAAGTGCGAGACAGGGAATCTGAGGCTGTAGAAAAGACGGTTCAATACAGAAGCCTTTGGAATAAGGAAGAAATCAAAATGAAAATTAGAAAGAATTATAAAAGAAATGATGACAAAGATATGAAAAAATCACAAAATAAACTCTAACAAATTGATAAAAGTTGTGCTATGCAGGAGGGAAATCTGATGTGGGCCATGAAGAAAGAGCTTGTATCAAACCATCCCTCTCACTGAGAGTAATTATAAAACTCAACTAAACACATAGGACAACTATTTGAAGCTTTGGAGAGCAACCAAGGCAGCCTGAAATTGACAGGACAAAATTATATAGAGAAGCAGAGCACATTGCAATGAGCTGGGTCTTCTCCGGCAACTGAAAATGCAGTAGAAAGCAAAGGAGGGCATCTCCAGGGCCAGCCCTGCTTCTCAGAATAGCATCCATTCTCACTGGTCATTACCTCCATATTGCCGTATGGTTTTTTAGTGTTTTGAAATATCAACCCTGAATATTGACTCGGAAATCAACTGGTCAGATTTTGAAGAGCATTTCCTCAGCAATAAATTTATTTTTGAACATGAAAACTGAAATAGAGGAAATTTAAAAATATGTTAAAATTACTAAGCAATTGTTTAATTATCCATTTTTTAAGCAACGAAGGCAATCTCTTAAAATGTATAGAAGGATAGTGGGCAGTGTTCGTGAAATTATTCAGGAAAAGCATGAAGAAATAGGACTCTAATCATTAAATTCATCCTTTCCTCTAGTCTGATTAGAAAGCCTGGCTCACTGAATATGTCACTAGATTTGGGACAGTCTGAGCTTATTGCATCGAAGTGACTTTCCCATGTTATCTTTTAGTGCAGGCAAATTTGCTCTATTGACATTTGCTTCCCCATCTTTGAATTACACTCTGGGCAGAACATATTGCTTTCCATTCAATTCCCAACATTTAAACTCAAAATAAGTTCTTCCTAATTCAGATTAAAACTGTAAAATCACATTCAGTTTAGCACTCTTATCTTTCCTACCTCAATCAGTGCTGTCCTGGCCTAGGCCTTGGGGACCTAGAGCTGGGAGGAATATAAGCCTGCATTTACATTCTTCCTTCAATTCTCTTTTTCTGCTTCTTACCTCATCCACATGTGGTGGAGCAGGTATGGAATAAGGAGAATATTAATAATGGTGCAAGAGTTTCTCGTGCCTGGTTGGGTCATAGGCCTGATGGACAATTCTCTGTAAGTGGCAGGTACCCAAATGTAGGCTCTACGATGAGGCACATGTGTCACTCACTCTGGGAGGGCCTGCCCACTGCCTAGTTCTCCACTGTGGGTGAGCCACTGCAGTTGAACTCTTTAGAGTCTGTCTATGAGTGGAAAACTTACAGGGTTTTGTCTAGGGGACCCCTCTATTAATAAAGGTATTGGCAAGATGATTCAAGCTTGAATCTCTCTTTAGATCTGCTTTTTTAATAGTCTCACTGATATGCCCTAAGTTGATATTGAACAGAGTCACATAGAATTGGAGAGACGGTGGGGAAGAGATGCGCCTGCAGGGAAAGAAGCCTATACTGCCACTGTTTCAGGTGCAAAGATGTATGAGTTTCTTGTGGGCTAACAGACATGTGGAAGCCTGTCAGACTGGGCCTTCCTGGCAGGACTTTCATTTTAGGGTGCATGATGTGTCTGTGACACATCACACAGGACTTGAGGAAGATATTGGAAAAATCAATACAGTGCTGATCACAAAGATCACAGGAACCTGGGAATTGAATGCCTCCTGCAGAGAAGACGGAAAAACCCAGACAAGCACTGCATGACAGGAACACTTTTGGAAGGCTCACTATACAGGTGATGTAGTGAGTAAAGGCAGCAGGAGACCAAATTTGGAACCAAATGATTATACTCCTTTTCTCTTACTCTCTCTTTCTCCCAGTGGACTAGAGAAGAAAAGGTGGATGGGATAAGGAATGAAAAATCAAACATGCCCCTTCCCTGAAACCAGGCTATTTAAGTTTAGATCCCTCTTAGATCTGAGCACAGGGAGGATGGGGATACTCAATTAGAGATAGATTGTAGTTTTCAAATGGAGTAGACCATCATGAAAATCTTTTAACACTCAGAGCGACCGGCCATCTATGAGATCTGCCTGAAATCTCATGAAGGCATGACAAAAGATCATTTGTTAGAGATCATTTGTTAGAGATCATTTGGAGGCCGTGATCGAAGAAAAGATAACATATCATTTCACACACCACACAAGGCATTCCATAAGTGGTTAACATATATCTAAGAGTAATTGTTAAACACAAATGAATTGTGTAAAGAATCAAGTTGATAACTGACTCCATTATACACTAAAGTGAAGAGAGGTAGAAAC
>NW_011889224.1:100423-100830 GCF_000151845.1 Pteropus vampyrus | reverse complement strand
ATATCTAAGAGTAATTGTTAAACACAAATGAATTGTGTAAAGAATCAAGTTGATAACTGACTCCATTATACACTAAAGTGAAGAGAGGTAGAAACCGTTATTAGATACATATTCATACATTGATTGTATGTTATCACTACCAACTGCTGCTCATTTATTGTTCAGAACAATATTTGGTTTCCTTGAGATTCCAATCAAAAGAGATGAGAGTACACAACACTTCCCTCCCCTTGCTCTTGTTAACAGACTTCTGAGTTAGGGCACTGGGAGGACCATAGAGATCATTAACACATCTTTCTCCTACCTCTGTCTTAATAAGGACTATCTCACACTCTCATTCATTTGGGAAATGGTTTATTTAGTGGACCTTTATTTTAGAAATGTCCCAGAAAAGTTCAAAACATGAA